>NW_023995669.1:0-93230 GCF_015586225.1 Lucilia sericata | reverse complement strand
CTATAGTCTAGTCTAGCTATCTATATGTCTAGTCTAGTATAGTCTATAGTCTAGTCTATAGTCTAGTCTATAGTCTAGTCTAGTCTAGTAGTCTAGTCTATAGTCTAGTCTATAGTCTAGTCTAGTCTATAGTCTAGTCTATAGTCTAGTCTATAGTCTAGTCTATAGTCTAGTCTATAGTCTAGTCTATAGTCTAGTCTTATAGTCCTAGTCTATAGTCTAGTCTATAGTCTAGTCTATAGTCTAGTCTATAGTCTAGTCTAGTCTAGTCTATAGTCTAGTCTATAGTCTAGTCTAGTCTAGTCTATAGTCTATAGTCTATGTCTTAGGTCGAGGTCTATGTCTAGTCTATAGTCTAGTCTAGTCTAGTCTAGGTCTAGTCTAGTCTAGTCTAGTCTAGTCTAGTCTAGTCTAGTCTAGTCTATAGTCTAGTCTAGTCTATAGTCTAGTCTAGTCTATAGTCTAGTCTATAGTCTAGTCTATAGTCTAGTCTATAGTCTAGTCTATAGTCTAGTCTATAGTCTAGTCTATAGTCTAGTCTATAGTCTAGTCTATAGTCTAGTCTATAGTCTAGTCTATAGTCTAGTCTATAGTCTAGTCTATAGTCTAGTCTATAGTCTAGTCTATAGTCTAGTCTATAGTCTAGTCTATAGTCTAGTCTATAGTCTAGTCTATAGTCTAGTCACTCTATAGTCTATAAATGATTTTTAGAGCGTTTCTTTCTCTTCTTATATCTTTCAGATTTTTTTAATTGTATAGATTGACAACATTTGTTAATCACTGTGTTTACAAATACTAGTGAATAATAATTATCTTATCTCTAACTTATTTTAACAAAAATTTACAATTTGATTTAAAACGTCAAATAAGATAATGTGTCACTTTAAGTTAAATTAAAAAAGTTCTCATTAAAAATTTACTTTCAACTTATAGTGCAAAGGTTGAGTAGTTTTGTGGAAATTGTCTAAAGAATTAAATTTAGTTTCAAATGCGCAAATATTTTTACAATTGGCACAGAGTATACTTTTCTAAAAGTTTTACCTGCACTATATCCGAAACTAGAAATAGGTGTTGAGAATAAAAACATTTCATATTAACTATAAAATTGTCATAAATTATCATACAATCCGTTTTTAAACAAATCGATTGCAACTCTGTTTTGTAGTTAAAAGCGCAAAGTTTGAAAATTTCGAAATTGAAATGTCCACATGTTCATACAGATGGGATCATAAATCCCACATGTACTAATAGCAAACAAAATACTAAAAGAAACTTTTTCAATGTGATCAGTAACGCTAACATTTATATGTTTTAAATATACCTATAAATACGTGATCGTGCATGAATTTTCTTTTGAAACATAAAAAATTTATAGACTGTTTCAGAAAATCATTTGAAAAATTCTTAGAATTTGCCCCCTGCTCCTTCATTGTTTGCAGAAATTTAAATGAAATGCAGATATAATAACATAAATGATCGAGTCAAATAAACTGAGCAAAAATGAACTACTGAAATATGAGAAACTCATAAAAATAATGTTTAGTAAACGCAAATAAAGACAAATTGTTTATACACTAAAATAAAAACGAAGTGTATATTTTGCACGTTCGTCATTTTTTTTATCAGTTAGATTTGTGTAAAGCACAGGGTTACCATTAACCGTATGTAAAACATTTTGAGAATGATTTAATTTTTAATTATTTCAGAATATTTTTACGGATATAAATCTCTATATTTTTGAATACCGTATATTTCGAAAACTGCTTGAGAATTTTGTTATTAAATATTTGAATACATTCTTTAAGGATCATTTACGACATTAGAAATTGAGAATTGAATGTTCTAGCACTCTCAATGACCTCTTCGTGAGCTCATAAGATAATCAATAGGAGTTTTTATGTCAACTGCTTTGGTATATTCGTTCGGGCTCCTCTAGTTTTTCGATATTGAGAACTGACAGTCAGTTCAGAACTGTCTAGCAGAACCAATTGGAGTTTCTCCTGATTTATTTAAAGATAGTTTAAATCATCATAGGTCTTCCGTTTTTGGATATATCCTTTCACGTTCTTCGATTTCTTAACTATAGACTATAGATTAAAGACTAGACTGTAGACTAGACTATAGATTGTACTATAGACTAAACTATAGATAAGACTATAGATTGTACTATAGACTTAACTATAGATAAAACTATAGATTTAAAAAGACTATAGACTAACCTATGGTTTAGTCTATGTCTGGTCTACAGACTAGTCTATAGTCTAGTCTATAGTCTAGTCTATAGTCTAGTCTATAGTCTAGTCTATAGTCTAGTCTATAGTCTAGTCTATAGTCTAGTCTATAGTCTAGTCTATAGTCTAGTCTATAGTCTAGTCTATAGTCTAGTCTATAGTCTAGTCTATAGTCTACTCTATAGTCTAGTCTATAGTCTAGTCTATAGTCTAGTCTATAGTCTAGTCTATAGTCTAGTCTATAGTCTAGTCTATAGTCTAGTCTATAGTCTAGTCTAGTCATAGTCTAGTCTATAGTAGTCTATAGTCTAGTCTATGTCTAGTCTATAGTCTAGTCTATAGTCTAGTCTATAGTCTAGTCTCTAGTCTAGTCTATAGTCTAGTCTATAGTCTAGTCTATAGTCATAGTTCTATAGTCTAGTCTATGTCTAGTCTATAGTCTAGTCTATAGTCTAGTCTATAGTCTAGTCTATTAGTCTAGTCTATAGTCTAGTCTATAGTCTAGTCTATAGTCTAGTCTATAGTCTAGTCTATAGTCTAGTCTATAGTCTAGTCTATAGTCTAGTCTATAGTCTAGTATATAGTCTAGTCTATAGTCTAGTCTATAGTCTAGTCTATAGTCTAGTCTATAGTCTAGTCTATAGTCTAGTCTATGTCTAGTCTATAGTCTAGTCTATAGTCTAGTCTATAGTCTAGTCTATTGTCTAGTCTATAGTCTAGTCTATAGGTCTAGTCTATAGTCTAGTCTATAGTCTAGTCTATAGTCTAGTCTATAGTCTAGTCTATAGTCTAGTCTATAGTCTAGTCTATAGTCTAGTCTATAGTCTAGTCTATAGTCTAGTCTATAGTCTAGTCTATAGTCTAGTCTATAGTCTAGTCTATAGTCTAGTCTATAGTCTGGTCTACAGACTAGTCTATAGTCTAGTCTATAGTCTAGTCTATAGTCTAGTCTATAGTCTAGTCTATAGTCTAGTCTATAGTCTAGTCTATAGTCTAGTCTATAGTCTAGTCTATAGTCTAGTCTATAGTCTAGTCTATAGTCTAGTCTATAGTCTAGTCTATAGTCTAGTCTATAGTCTAGTCTATAGTCTAGTCTATAGTCTAGTCTATAGTCTAGTCTATAGTCTAGTCTATAGTCTAGTCTATAGTCTAGTCTATAGTCTAGTCTATAGTCTAGTCTATAGTCTAGTCTAAAGTCTAGTCTATAGTCTAGTCTATAGTCTAGTCTATAGTCTAGTCTAGTCTAGTCTATAGTCTAGTCTATAGTCTAGTCTATAGTCTAGTCTATAGTCTAGTCTATAGTCTAGTCTATAGTCTAGTCTATAGTCTAGTCTATAGTCTAGTCTATAGTCTAGTCTGTAGTCTAGTCTGTAGTCTAGTCTATAGTCTAGTCTATAGTCTAGTCTATAGTCTAGTCTATAGTCTAGTCTATAGTCTAGTCTATAGTCTAGTCTATAGTCTAGTCTATAGTCTAGTCTATAGTCTAGTCTATAGTCTAGTCTATAGTCTAGTCTATAGTCTAGTCTATAGTCTAGTCTATAGTCTAGTCTATAGTCTAGTCTATAGTCTAGTCTATAATCTAGTCTATAATCTAGTTTATAGTCTAGTCTATAGTCTAGTCTATAGTCTTGTCTATAGTCTAGGTTTTTATTTTTAATAAACGTCAGTTAGCAGTTTTTTTCTAACGGTGTCGTGGCAACACTGTTTCAAAGAAAACGTTAATTTTCTCCCTCTCTCTCTGTTTCTCTTATTTCTTTTATGAGTTTTTTAAATATTTGTTTACATTCGTTATTTTTTCCCAACCACAGCAAAAACAAAAAATCAGTAGTCAGTTGTAGTTTGTTTTTATTTGACGTCTAATTATTGTAAAATTTAAAATATTCGTTAACAATTGTTTACATTTTGAATGTGATTGGAAGAGCGTAGTGTTTATTATTATTAAATTGACCGGCAAAGCTTTTTTGAGATTATAAATAAAACTACATATTCAGTGTTAACTTTTAATTAGACAGTTGAGTGTGCAGATACTAATAAGTTGATTAGATTTGTTGTAACGTGTTTCAAAAATAAAATGCTAAACAATGGAAATAATAAAAATTTATCGACGTTCTATGAGTAATAGTAGTGGAAATCTTGCGGTTGATCACGATCACAAACTTCATGCTAAAGATTTTGTTGTAGTTTATATAAGCGCCGATAACTTGCAACAACAACAGCAACAAGAATTTGACAGCTGTAGCAGCCATAGTAATCATCATTATTTTGATGAACTTGAAGATTTTGTTATATTTGAACAAACTGTTATAACCACCTTTGAAAGTAAACAAATACAAAAACCATTAAGTTTTCTTTTTATTATTATTTAGTTTTTTTTTTTTTTTGTTGCTTTAACACAGTTAAATTGTTATTGTTTTTGTTTTAGATGAACGCAAAAAATCATCACTACCAACCATACCCACCGTTAATTATACGGTGGGCAATCGTGATACTTTGACATCGGTGGCAGCACGTTTTGATACTACTCCCTCGGAATTGACACATTTAAATCGTTTGAATAGTTCATTTATTTACCCCGGCCAACAGCTGTTGGTACCCGATAAAAGTGCCAAGGATAATGTATCGACCAGTTCTACAGATGATAAAATTGGCGGTTCTAGTGCTTCGGGCAAATCGAGTCCGATTGAAAGAAAATTATCAGCTGAAGAGCAAAGTGAGGGTAAGTTTTTTGTTTTTTTTTTTTTTTTTTAATTATTTTTTAGTTATTTTTTTAAAAATTTTAATTTACAACTTTTATTTATTAGTTTATGAGAATGAAAGCACTTTTTTTAGTTTAATATTTTTTGCACTCTTCCACTAATTGGAATGTTATATCAGTTTTCAAATTTTATTTGTAACAAATTGGAAAAGTTCATCAAAATTTTTGAATTTAAAATGTTATTACATTTTCAGTTAGGAAAAGAGCAGGCATGGAAAGTTCAGTACTTTAGTACACATTAATATCGTTTTAATATCGAAAAATACGACGATATCTCCACGACATTTTCGGTACTTTTTTTAATGAACAGTTTTTTGTCTAGTCTATAGATAAGTGTATGGTATGGTCTATAGTCTAGTCTATAATCTAGTCTACAGTCTAGTATATGTTCTGGAATGTAGTCTAGTTTATAGTCTGGTCTATAGAACAGTCTATAGTCTAGTCTATAGTCTAGTATATTGTCTAGTCTAGTCTTTACTCCAGTCTCTAGTCTAGTCTATATTCTAGTCTTTAGTCTAGTCTTTAGTCTAGTCTTTAGTCTAGTCTATAGTCTAGTATATAGTCCTAAAAATAAACATATTTGTAAGATGTTTTTAAGTAGATTTACTCTTAAAGCTGTCATTACAAATTACATTAAAAGTCAAAGAAGGTCAGGATCATTATCAATTGTAGTTTTATTTTTGCTTCTTAATTTTTTTTCCTATAAATATTTTTAAATCGAATCATTTGTTGGAGGCTTGTTTATTTTTATTTTTAATCTTTGTGGTTAGAAAAAGTATAAGAATCGTTCTTTTCAACTTATGACTTAATAATAATTCGTTACGATACTTATGTTGGGTGCTAATATTCTTATCGGAATCTAAAATTTGCTACAATTTGTTTCCATTTATTTAATTTGTTTCTTTATAAACTTTCATTTGAAAAAAATGATAGCACCTAATGAACTGGGTGTATATTAAAATAATTAGACTATTTTGGTACTTCCCCATTTTTTGTTTATTGACTAATTATTCTATTGACTTTTTACTAGTGTACTAATCTAGAGTACTGACTGATCTGTTGCCTAGTCTAAGGATTACTGTATAAACAGAACTATGAACTAGTCTCTTGACATTTTCTAAACATTTTGCGAGTTTTTATTAAAACATTGCCAATTGAGATAAGTCTTTTTTTAGTGTTTTAAATGCTATTTTTGCGGGCACGTTTTTATTTTTAATCTTTGTGGTCAGAAACAAATGCTAACCACAAACTTCTGACCTAATAATTTGTTGTACAATTTCTATGCTAAATATAAATGGCATTTATCAACAGCATTTTTATTTTGTTTCAATTAATGAAATAATTATTATTTAATATTTTGCATGTTTGGAAAAAGCTTATTAATATTTTCATCATTAAACCGGTTTCTAAAGTGATAAACCATTTAAATATTTTTACATTAGAATTTCATTCATTATTTCAAAGTAATACATACTTGTGAAATTATAAACAATTTCATACAATTTAAATATTCTGTCGTAATTTTAAAATAAAGCTTTAATACAACTGTAATGACATGATCATTTTAGTTTTAGTACAATAACTAAATAAAAAAAACAAGTTAAAGCACGACACTCGGGAGTGTGGTTTCTTTTAACTGGATCATTCTCACTTTAAGCAAATTATGTACATACATATTATTGTATTTGTATTACAGTGGATTGATCTTATATATTATGTTAATATGTCCTAAAAACATATTCAAAAAAGCGCTACATTTTCCCGGGCAAATAAAGACGCATTTATAAAACTATAAAATTAATTTTTTTTTAGAAAAAATTAATTGATTATCAGTAAATGTTGTACTAATTTCATTAAAAATTATATTTTCTAAATACATATAAATTTAAAAATTTATCCTGAAATCTTAAAATTTCTAATAAATATTCAAATTTTCGTAACAAAACGTTTGAATATACTTTGGCGGGAACATTTTGCTAAATGTAACGGCGTTTAGATATTCAATCATGCAACTTTGGTCTCTAGCTTAAACTCACACACACACGCTGTTGTGTTCATAACAGCTTTTTTACTTTAAAAACAAAAGTTAAAATAATATAACATACTGTTAACCAAACACAGCTGTTCTATTGAAATTAACATTTTGTTTTGTAGTGTAAAAACGGCTTTTGTATCTTCACCCTTTTATTTCTGACATTGAATTGACAATTCATCATCAGTTTTTTCTTCATATGTTTTTATTATTGTTCTGTTTATTTCTCCTCTGCTAGTGGTGTTGTTTTTTTTTCTGTGTGCGTAGAAAAGAACTACAACATTCTTTAATTAAAACGTTGGAAATTAATAAAGAAAATTGAAAATAATCTTTAAAAAGTGTTAAAGTTTTTAATAAATTTGTTAGAAAACAAATTAAAAAGTGAATAAACGTGAAAACTAAGAAAACAATAAACTTAAAGAACAATGCATACGGCTGTATTTTGGCGGAATGGAGGTGATAAATTTCTTTTTTTTGTTATTTACTTTGTTAATTATTTGCATATTTGCTTAAAATTAGTTAATATTTTATGATAACGTTGAGTTATACTTAAAAAGAAGAACTTTCGCATTTGTTAAATTGTGCAAAACAATAGTTGTAGTCAGTCATCTCTGGTAACAGCAACAAAATATGCATTAGAAAAAGTGCAATAATTTACAACAATTTATTGTTATGCACGTCTTGTCAAGATAATTTTCTACGTCAGTCCGTACCAGTGAGTGTTCCAGTAGTCATTTAGTTGCTGCTGGTGTTATGAACAACAAAAAAAAAAAAAACAAACGAAACCTTGAATAACCAGTCTAAATTAATAATTTTATTTTTGCGATTTACTTTAGTTAATCAAATGTTTATCTTTTAATAAGAGTCCCCCCTTTTAATTTTCATTAAAAATTGTTTGTTAAAATTTGTTGTTTTTAATTAAACGTCGTCATGTTCTGGTTTTTTAAGGAATTAAGATAAGTTTTTATAGCATAAGGGTGAAGGAAGGGTATTATGTGTTTGTAAGGGTGTTTGTAACACGCAAACCTATTGGAGCTAAGCCTAATGTATACTAATAGACTCAGCACTACTTTGTGATTCGATAAAGTCCTGTCCATTCTACTGGCCAGCCGGCTGTTCAAGTAAACCTTATGCATAAGTTACCGGATGCAATTTTTAATGTAATTTGATTGAATTTTAAAAATAATTGAAATCGATCCATTATTTTATCTAGCTCCTAAACAACCTGCCCCTGGAAAGAGTTTTAAAGCTTATGCTACACCCATAAGTCTACAAAAATCAGTTAAACTAGGTTTTTATAAGCCTTCGTTGGGTTATGAAAGGTTTTGCTCCACATAGGATTCATTGTGATTCCCTTCGTAGAAAGTGTTCCAAAGATAGAGAAACAAAACGCTAGAAAAAACAACAATAACATAAAAAGGAATGAAAGGAACAATAAGAGATTGATTCCCAAGCTATTTCAACTTAGAAGGTTTGTTAATTCACTTCCTTTGATCCTGCCAAACTTCATTATACCTATTCATCACTGCTGTAGGGTGTCATATGTTCCACCAATGATCCACTATACATTCTTAATTGTTTTCTTTCTGTTACCTCACTCTTACCTTGTGGTTTCCTTATGGTTTATAATTCAAATTAAATATCTTCTACTACTACTGTTCCTAAAGATAGCAATAGCTGTGGTTTTGGTCTCCATAAAATTTTATTAATTTATGATTTGTTTTATTTTATATTTTATTTCTTTATTTTATTATAATTATAAATAGAATAGTTTGTTTTCTGGTTGTAATTTAGATTTTTTGACTGGATATTGTCTAGTCTTGTAATGGAAATATCAGCGAAGTGTTCGTTTAGATCTAAACATATTTTAATAAGATATAAAGGTAATGATTTGAGAATTTTCTGAATTTTTTAAATGCCATAGCAAGTTTTTTCAAATTTCGAATTAAATTTTTTAAATTTTAGAATATATAAATTTGACAACTTCTTTATTAAACTACTTTTAAAATAAATTTGTGAAAAATACATATTTTAAACAAATATTTATTAAAAAAGTTAAAATTTGTACAATATTTTTTGTTCGTCAAACAAAATGGTATGTTATTTTCTTTAAATAAGCTGCAAAGTAAATATTGAACTTATTTTTTCAAAAAACACTAAACACGTTTATTTGTTATTCAAAAAATTAATGCATTGTATTTGTATTTATTTCGTTTTATTAAAAAAATTCAAATACACGTTCAAAAAGAAAATAAATATTTCTATTTTTTTCTTATTCAGTAAAACACAGCTTGAGAGATCATAACTTCAAAATTTATAATAAAAAAAGAAAAAACACAATTGAAATCAATTTAAAACGTAGATTTTTTGTAAACCAGAGTTTTTTTTTGTGAAATAATAACCCTTTGTGAATTATGGAGTTGATTATGGAGTGATATCTAAATTTGAAAATGATTCAATATCGTATAAACTAAAACTTAAAACAACTTGAGTGGAAAATGCTGTTTCTATTTAATGGTAATTGAAATAATCCTAGCTGATGCTGCTGACACGTTGACAACTCAAACATTCCAAATTTTTCTGAAATCTTTATGATTTGTTTATTTTAACATCTTTAAAAGTTTTTCGATTATAACATCGAACTATTGTATTTAATATTGTCTTTTTATTAAGTATATAAATGCCAAAACATTTGAGCTAAAGGAACTGCTGGTTCAAAATTCAGTTAAAACTTTGTGAATATTCAAAGAAAGGACATTGTTAATGAGGAGAGATTTATGGAAAGAGGTCAATTCCTAAAGGGTTGTTAACCCAGAAGATTTACCGAGTCGATTATACGCCTAGGCCGCTATAGAGTCTGTTGTGCGCTTCTTTATATGGAAAATGTTGATGGAATATTCATATTTATTGCAACATTCTTTAAATTTACTACGATCTCTAGATATTTCATTAATCTCTGTCTAGCTGGATGCTCGTTCACAGACTTTATTTCATTCAATTTCTACGATATGATACTCTGTGTCGAGTTCCTTGTGGGCGCCAGTCTAACGCTTCTCTATTGATATTATTTAATAGTTTTCAATGCGTGTTTTCTCCTTTCCAACTGGTATATGTTTGTGCCATCTAAAAAGTTCGAGAGTTAGAGATGCTGCTGTTAGGGCATCATCTACTTAGAATGTTTCTCAAACTACGGTTTAAAAAAACTTGGTTTATATTTAAATCCCTTGTGGATTCCGGCCAAGTTTTGCTTTCATATAATAGTCTAAAGATCTCCTTGTGTTTGCCTAAAAGAAAATAGAAAAAAAGCTGAATAGAGAAAGAAGAGATATAAAGAATTGTAGAGAAAAGTAAACGACAGGATAAGCGAAAAAGCAGTTTATTTGAAGAGTGAAGCAAATGTAGAAGAGACAAGATATGAGTTCTACATTCCTAATAAAGTATTATATTAAGCACACCCATTTATATGCTTTAATAAAACACAATAATACACTCTAATTGAACGTTCAGAAAAATCAGAATTATACTCACTACCCAGAGTTTGTTACCGATTCACACACAGACCAAAACTAACACATAGAAGATATGCCACCGTTTCTTCCTCATATTCATTGTAACAGCTGCTACAGAAGACATTATGTACTGTCAATACAGGAGCCCTAGACATCTAGCATGATGATCAAGAGAGCTCTTTGTGACCATTGATCTTGAGTTTTAATAAAACATATTCGCTTTTGCGAGCAATGACTTTCTTATTTGTCATTTAATAAATTAATTAACTTTTTACAAAAAATTAAAAAAAAAAACTTTATAATAAGTGTTTTATAACAGCTAATTAAACAATTTTTTTTTCGGTTAATTTAACGACTGACTATTAGATTACACAAGAATAGTGAGTGTTGAAAAGCTTAACATTTGATAATAACAAGAGAAAACTATAAACAAAAGTTTAAATGAGAAAAATTTATTCAATTAAACAAACAGTTTTGGAGAAGTGTTCTCAAAATGAAGTAAAAAAATGCAGTAATGGAAGACAAAAGTTAAGTTTTCTTTAGGGAATAGAAGACTTAGTAAGTTTGTCTAAAATGATGACAAACTTTTACTGATATGATGGCTCTAGTAACTGACGAAATGTTTAACAATCTCTAACCATTAAATTTGAAATTATTTAATTTTACAATGCCATAAATCAATTTTGTTTTAAAAAAAATGCATTATTTCATTTTAAAGTTATAGCCAAGATTATATAATTTTTAATGGAATATTTTTTTTGTTAGTTTATTGTACAAATATAAATTGAATTTTATTAATTCCCAAAATTTTCTTTTTTACTTGTTTTGTTATAAAAAAAAGCAAATAGAACAAACCTACGGTTTGTAATTAATAAAATAAATTTAGAAATTTATCTTATCTAAACAAAATAAACGAAAATATATATAAAAAAAGTTATCAATGCAATATATTATATTAGAAAACTCGGTCAAAAAATATAAGTAAATAGTTTAATACACTAAAACAATAACAATAAGTGAAGAAAAAAAAAACACCTAAGTATATAACGAATTTGCTTTTACATAAAGTTTTACATATATACCTCCTAAAACCCCAAACACTTTAACTAATATTGTTTTTGTTTTTTTCTCTCTTACTCTTTTTTAGATATCTTAGAAAGTTTACGTCCTGGTTCACCAAAACCTGGACACATTGAACGTGTGGATGCCACCGGTCGTACAGATGCCAATAAAACCGATGATCCGGTTATAACACAACGTTTCCTTAAAATCAA
The DNA here is from genome assembly GCF_015586225.1 of Lucilia sericata. Taxonomy (NCBI): domain Eukaryota; kingdom Metazoa; phylum Arthropoda; class Insecta; order Diptera; family Calliphoridae; genus Lucilia; species Lucilia sericata. Next base: position 81,429 of record NW_023995669.1, on the reverse strand, counting down.
TGTACGTCACATAACCGATGGTCAAGGTGTAGTGGGTGGTGTTCTCTTAGTAACACCCAATGCGGTTATGTTTGATCCAAATGTTTCGGATCCCTTGGTTATTGAACATGGACCCGAAAGTTATGGTGTTATAGCTCCTATGGAATTGTGTGTTAATGCTGCCATCTTTCATGATATAGCACATATGCGTGTATCGGGCGGAGCAGCTGATAATTCGAATACACAATCGGAAAAACCAGAAATTTATTATCCCAAAACAGTATTAGATGCCCAAAAGGCCAAAGACGAGGAGGAGAAAGGACAAGGAGTAGATAATGTCGATGGCAAAGAGAAATCAGATGAAACAAAAACAATTGAAGCTGGTGCCGAATGTAAAGAGAAGACAGACGATCAAGAGTCTATATGCTCCGGTTCAGGTCGTGAGACAGAGGTTAGTATCACTGTAATTTGTTTATAAATAAAGTGCCTTAAAATTTTTTTTTTTAATTTTTTCTTTAGAAAACTGATAATAAATCTACGGAAGCCAAAGATAGTTCGAAGACTGAGCTTGATGCTGCCAGTTCTGGCACCAATGACACCGAAGATGATGAAACTAAGAAAAATATTAATCTAACTGATTCTCGTACCACCTTAGAAGAAAGACGTAAAAGTCTTTTGGATCATCATTGGGCTATACCTAGTAAAGATAGGTGAGTCGATGTCCTTTATTATTTATTATAAATAATAAATGTTTATATTTTTTTTTTTGTTAAGTTATATAAATGTTTGGTTTTGGTTTTTATTTTAAAATTTTTTTGTAAATATTTTATGTTTATTTAAAAAATCCGTTATGTTGGATTAAAAGTTGATCGGTTTTTACATCACTCGATTCTGATGTGTTTTTCTTACAAATATTATCAGATTCTGATGACATTTCCCATAGAAAAGATCATCTGTCACTGCTGGTATGCCTATTGAAAAGATCATTAGCTTCTGATGACTTTTACTTTAAAAAAGATCATCACATATTTTCCTATAGAAAAGATCATCACATTCTGATGATATTTTCCTATAGAAAAGATCATCAGATTCTAATGATATTTACTTATAGAAAAGATCATCAGATTCTTTTGATATTTTCCTATAGAAAAGATCATCAAATTCTGATGATATTTTCCTACGAAAAGATCATCAGATTCTGGATATTTTCCTATAGAAAAGATAATTAGATTCTGAATATTTTCCTAAAGAAAAGATCGTCAGATTCTGATGATATTTTCATATAGAAAAGATTTTCAGATTCTGATGATATTTTCCTATAAGAAAGATCATCAGATTCTGATGACATTTTCCTATAAGAAAGATCATCAGATTCTGATGACATTTTTCTATAGAAAAGATCATCAGATTGTGATGACATTTTCCTATAAGAAAGATCATCAGATTCTGATGACATTTTTCTATAGAAAAGATCATCAGATTGTGATGATATTTTCCTATAGAAAAGATCATCAGATTGTGATGATATTTTCCTATAGAAAAGATCATCAGATTCTGATGATATTTTCCTATAGAAAAGATCATCAGATTCTGATAACTTTTTCTATAGAAAAGATCATCAGATTCTGTTAACTTTTTCCAATGGAAAAGATCATCAGATTCTGATGATATTTTCCTATAGAAAAGATCATCAGATTCTGTTAACTTCTGTTAAAGATCATCAGATTCTGATGATATCTCCAATAGAAATGATCATCAGATTCTGATAACTTTTTCTATAGAAAAGATCATCAGTTTCTGTTAACTTTTTCTATAGAAAAGATCATTAGATTCTGATAAATTTTTTTATAGAAAAGATTCTGATGTTTTCCTATAGATAAGATCTCCAGATTCTGAAGACTTTTCATATAGGAAAGATCATCAGATTCTAATGAATTTTCCTATAAAAAAGATCAGCAGATTCCGATAAGATCATCAGATTCTTTAGAAAAGATCATCAATAATATCTAAATCGAACAAATTTTTTAAATTATAATTTTAATTTATTTGAAAACAAATTCTTAAGTTTTCGAATTTCGAACTTCAAAATTGTGTAAATTTTTATGAATTTCGAAGTATTTTCCTATTTTGAATATAAAAATTATCAAAATATTTTCAAAATTTTTATGATTTTTAAGAAATTTTCAATGAAAACAAATTCTTAAGTTTTCGAATTTCGAACTTCGAAATTGTGTTAATTTTTATGAATTTCGAAGTATTTTCCTATTTTGAATATAAAAATTATCAAAATATTTTCAAAATTCTTATGATTTTTAAGAAATTTTCAATGTAAATTCAAATTATAAGTATTTTTAAGAAATTTTAAAGATTCGAACTTGTGTTCGAAAAATTTTGAAAATTCGAACTTGTGTTCGAAAAATTTTAAAAGCTGTTAAAATAAACTCTGAGGCATGAGGATTCTTAAAAATGTAATTTAAGTTTAATTTGACATCAATTTCTTAAAATTTCCAATTTCGAACTTAAATATTTTATTAATATTTTCAAAATTTTCATGAGTTTTAAAGTATTTTCATTGAAATTTCAAAATATAAGCTTTTTTAAAGAAATTTTGAAAATTCGAACTTTTGTTCGAAAATTTTCGAAAATTCGAACTTATGTTCGAAAAATTTTAAAAGCTGTTAAAATAATCTCTTAATCATAAGGATACATAAATTTACAATTTTGGCTTCATTTGAGACTAATTTTTTACGTTTTTTTCAATTTCAAACTTAAAAAAATTTTGAAAAAATATTAAAATTTTCATGAAATTAAATTTATCTTAACGTTTTTTATTTGACTATATAAAACATTTACAAAATCTATATAATCTTTGAAATATATCTTCATTCTTTGCTTTTATAAAATATTTAAATTCTCTTTTCAATTCTGTTTATTTCAAACTATATGTACACCAAAAATTTGTTTATTATTGCACCCATTGGTTTTATGTCTAAATACTGCACTATCACTACTGTAAAAAACAAACACATCTATGATGCACCAACCACTCCACATCAACAAAACAAACCATCAAATGTTTATTGTTTTTTCCCCTAAAAATGGCTTAAAAAACATTTTCATACAAAATAAATATATATAAAACACAAAACCACTTAGACTATGTTTATCTAATTCTCGAAGATCATCGGAAGATGAGGGTGACAATGAATCGAATACCACTGCCGATAGTGGTGCTCGTGGTCAAGATCCTCATTCGGCTACATCATCATTAAGCGGTATTATGGCTAATTTGGCCAGTGGTAATGTTAACGCCATAGATTTAGAAGAATTGGAAGAATTATCGAAACAAGCGTGTTACGATTCGGGTATCGATATACGCGATCCTATACCAAATGTACAACCCATACCAAAGAAAACTGTTTACAGTGATGCTGATATTGTATTAAGCTCCGATTGGGTGCCACCCAAACCCATAACAATAACACCCCTCAGTGAATCGCCACCAAGAAGCAGTTTAGATGCTGGCGGTTCACGCAAAAAGACTACTAGCGTGAGTTTTAGTGTAGATGATGAGAATCAAGCTCAAGCTGCTGCTAGTGGCAATAATCAAAATAATCAGCAGGATAAAAATGCTGATAAAAAGAATAAGGTTTGTTTTTATTTATAAGTTAACAAGTTCTTTCTTATATTTACTTGTTTTGTTTTCCTTTAGATGTTAAAACGTCTTTCCTATCCTTTGACTTGGGTTGAGGGTTTAACGGGCGATGGTGCTCCCAATTCTGCTGGCAGTGTTAACAAGTCTCAGGATCAAGAATCTGCCCCCAATACTGGTGATTCTAATCAAAGTGTTTTCTCAAAAGTATTTTCTAGGTAAGTTCAACTTAAAAATATCTAGAAATAGTTTTGTATTTAAAGGATTTCAAGTTTATTTAGATAAATTTGTGATTGTCATATTTACTTATTTCAAATATTTCTTTTTTTTTTATTCTAAAATGATTTTTTTTAATAAAAAAATGCATTCATATTTTGGATTCGGCTTCAAACAACTATTATTTTTTATTTTATTATATTTAACACATATCCACCCATCACTAAACACTTTCAAACATTTTTATTAATTTTGAAACTCTTGGTCCAATAAAACACTTAAACCCTGCAATCCTTTTTTTATAATTTTACAATTTTGAAAATTTTTATTTTGAATATTTTGTTGAAAAAAAAACATACAATATCAGTTCGCCCATTACTTTGGTCTCAGAGTTGGGTGGTAATTTATTTTCAAAAACACCGTCCGAAGATTCGAGTGGCTCTCCGGTGCCACCTCTAACACCACATTCCACTCATTCCGAGGGTCATATTTCCTCAGGGTAAGAAATCAAAACAAACAAAAAAAATCTATCACCTCAATTTGTTCAATTGTTGTAGGGGCTACTTAATATGTATTAATCTCATTACTTTACTACTATTATAATGTTTCTATTTATATTTTGTTAAAGTAAATATGTTAAATGTTCTTCTTTCTACACCACGTTGACTACGTTTTGATAATTTGTTTATACTATTATGATTCATCATTTCTTTTACTCTTTATTTTTTTTTTTTTTTGTTATTATAAAGTGTGTTTTGCCTTGTTTAAAGTGTAAATAGATATTTTAAACAAAACATTTGTTTCCTCTACCTTTTTTTCTTTTATATATAAAAATATCTTCACCCGTTTTCTTATTTATTTGTTTGAAAACGTTTGAAATTAAACTACAGCACTTGCTACTGAATATATATTTATAACAAATTATGTCCACCTCTATACCAGTTAAATTTAAAAATTTTGTATTAAAAGTTTTAAATATATATTGCTAGGTTTCACTTTTTCCCAAATAACATAAAAATGTTAAATCAATCATTTCATCTTTATTATCAAACATTAACGTCACCTTCAATACTAATTCAATAGTTGTTATTGTAATAACTTTACATATTATTTTAACTTTGTCATCATTTTACATTTCATCTTCATTGTGTTCATCATTCCTAAATCTAAGAAATATAACATTGGATTTTGTGTAAAATAGACCTAACTATGGACTAGAATGAGACTGGAGTATAGACTAGACTATAGACTAGACTATAGACTAGACTATAGGCTAGACTATAGACTAGACTATAGACTAGACTATAGACTAGACTATAGACTAGACTATAGACTAGACTATAGACTAGACTATAGACTAGACTATAGACTAGACTATAGACTAGACTATAGACTAGACTATAGACTAGACTATAGACTAGACTATAGACTAGACTATAGACTAGACTATAGACTAGACTATAGACTAGACTATAGACTAGACTATAGACTAGACTATAGACTAGACTATAGACTAGACTATAGACTAGACTATAGACTAGACTATAGACTAGACTATAGACTAGACTATAGACTAGACTATAGACTAGACTATAGACTAGACTATAGACTAGACTATAGACTAGACTATAGACTAGACTATAGACTAGACTATAGACTAGACTATAGACTAGACTATAGACTAGACTATAGACTAGACTATAGACTAGACTATAGACTAGACTATAGACTAGACTATAGACTAGACTATAGACTAGACTATAGACTAGACTATAGACTAGACTATAGACTAGACTATAGACTAGACTATAGACTAGACTATAGACTAGACTATAGACTAGACTATAGACTAGACTATAGACTAGACTATAGACTAGACTATAGACTAGACTATAGCCTAGACTATAGACTAGACTATAGACTAGACTAGACTAGACTATAGACTAGACTATAGACTAGACTATAGACTAACTAGACTAGACTATAGACTAGACTATAGACTAGACTATAGACTAGACTATAGACTAGACTATAGAACTAGACTATAGACTAGACTATAGACTAGACTATAGACTAGACTATAGACTAGACTATAGACTAGACTATAGACTAGACTATAGACTAGACTATAGACTAGACTATAGACTAGACTATAGACTAGACTATAGACTAGACTATAGACTAGACTATAGACTAGACTATAGACTAGACTATAGACTAGACTATAGACTAGACTATAGACTAGACTATAGACTAGACTATAGACTAGACTATAGACTAGACTATAGACTAGACTATAGACTAGACTATAGACTAGACTATAGACTAGACTATAGACTAGACTATAGACTAGACTATAGACTAGACTATAGACTAGACTATAGACTAGACTATAGACTAGACTATAGACTAGACTATAGACTAGACTATAGACTAGACTATAGACTAGACTAGACTATAGACTAGACTAGACTATAGACTAGACTAGACTAGACTAGACTATAGACTAGACTAGACTAGACTAGACTATAGACTAGACTATAGACTAGACTATAGACTAGACTATAGACTAGACTAGACTAGACTATAGACTAGACTATAGACTAGACTATAGCCTAGTCTATAGTCTAGTCTATAGTCTAGTCTATAGTCAAGTCTATAGTCTAGTCTATAGACTAGGCTATAGACTAGACTAGAATATAGACTAGACTATGGACTAGACTATAGACTAGCCTATAGACTAGCCTATAGACTAGACTATAGACTAGACTATAGACTAGACTATAGACTAGACTATAGACTAGACTATAGAGTAGACTATAGACTAGACTAGACTAGACTATAGACTAGACTATAGACTAGACTATAGACTAGACTATAGACTAGACTATAGACTAGACTAGACTTGACTAGACTATAGACTAGACTATAGCCCAGATTATAGCCCAGACTATAAACTAGACTATAGTCTATAGACTAGACTCGACTATAGATAAACTATAAACCTTACTATAGTCTAGACTAGTCGACTAAAGACCAGACTATAGAATATACTATAGACTAGACTATTGACTTGACTATAGACTATACTATTGACTATATCATAGACTATATTATAGATTAGACTATAGACTAGACTTAAGACTATAGACGATTTTAGACTACTTTGTAGACATGACTATAGACGTCTTTAGACTTGACTTTAGACTAGACTATACCTTAGACTAATCTATATACTAGACTTTAGACTAGCTTATATTTTCCAATATATTTCTCTCTGTCATCTTGAAAATATTTATATTAATCTTGATGTTTAATAGTTGGTTTGTTGTTTATGTGGTTGGAAATTTGTATAATTTATTAAAATGTTTCATTATCTATTCTTTCTTTTCTCTAGACGTTCTTCTATAGGTACTTTCATACGTCCTTTATCTTCGGAAGGTACTGCATCTACTACCAAACTTAAAGATAATAAACAACAGCAACAACCAAAATTGGATTATCGTTCTATGGTTTCAGTAGATGATAAGCCTGGACTATTTGTCAGTGTCGATAGTAAGTATAAGTTTTTGATTTTATTTATTACTTGACACAGTCATTCTTTTCAGTTAATAGAGTTTAGATTAATTAAATCTACGGTTTAATTGAGTTTATGTAGACTAATTTTGGGTAATTTAGCTTTCCCAGTTAATTTGTTTTTTATTAGACTTTAATATTATTAAAAAAAAATCATAACTTAAATCTTGTTTTCATACTTGATATTCTCCAAGTAAATAGTTTACCATTTACTTCTCATATTAAACTACCCTTGTAAAAATGCTACAGTTTGCGAAAGCATTAAAACAAAATTAAAAAAATTACACTATAGACACTTCCATATAAACAATTCTTGAACAAGTAGAAAGTGTTGTAAAATAGCTACAGTTGCTGCTGCTAATAGAATACATCACGTACAAGCCTTGCAAACATTGCAAAAGTTTCTTATTAAACCGCATTTCTTTGGGGAATTCCTTTTACAATCGATTGTAATTTTTTTCAAATAAATATTTCTGCGTTATTGTTTTTTTATTCAAATATTTTTGTAAATTTAAAAGGGTTATTAAACAGTTAATTGCGTATTTAATATTGTTATTACAGGCTTAATAAGCGTAATTCTCTAACAAAAACACGTTTCGTTTCAACAACAATAACATCATAATAAACAAACTTAACAAAAATACATCAGTAGTATTACAAAAGAAATTATTTTGTGTTAAATCTGTTTTTTTTTATTTTTATTTTAACCACATTGTATTCTATTTATATATTTATAAATCTAATTAATTAAAATTATACATTTGAAATTCTCACATTTTCATTTTTGCAAAATTCACCATCACACACATACGAACGTTCAAATTATATGAAATTCAAAAAAAAAATCAAATATCGAAATAAAAATCTCTTGTAGTACGGGCACCTAATTTTCCAAATTTTGATATAGTTGGTATGTTTAATTAACTATACTTACTACACCTATACATAAGTATAAAAATTTTAATTGTTTTTTGTTTTTGTGTAACACCAGACTATAAGATTAATTTAGTTTTTCAAGAACAAAAACTGTAAATTAATCTAAAAACTAGAATAAAGACTATATTAAAGACTAACGACTAGACTAAAGTTTAGAACTAAAGACTAGGCTAAAGAGTAGACTAAAGACTAGGCTAAAGAGTAGACTAAAGACTAGACTTAAGACTAGACTAAAGACTAGACTAAAGACTAGACTAAAGACTAAAATAAAGACTAGACTAAAGACTGGACTAAAGACTGGACTAACGACTGGACTAAAGACTAGACTGAAGTCTGACTGAAAGTAGGCCTAATACTAGACTAAAGACTGGTCTAGAGACTAGACTAATGACTAAACTGAAGACTATACTAAAGGCTAGACTAAAAACTAAAGTCTAGACTAACGGCTAGTCTAAAGACTAGACCAAAGACTAGACTTAAGACTACACTACAGACTGGACTAAAGGCTGGACTAAAGACTAGACTAAAGACTAGTCTAAAGACTGGACTAAAGACTAGACTAAAGACTAGTCTAAAGACTAGACTAAAGACTAAACTAAAGACTGTACTAAAGGCTAGACTAATGACTAAAGACTAAAGTCTAGACTAACGGCTAGTCTAAAGACTAGACTAAAGACTAGACTAAAGACTAGACTAAAGACTAGACTTAAGACTAGACTAAAGACTAGGCTAAAGACTAGACTAAAGACAAGACTGAAGACTAGAATAAAGACTAGACTCAAGACTAGACTAAAGACTGGGCTACGAACTAGACTAAAGACTGTACTAAAGGCTACTGTCTAGACTAACGGCTAGTCTAAAGACTAGACTAAAGACTAGACTAACGGCTAGTCTAAAGACTAGACTAATGACTAGACTAAAGACTAGACTAAAGACTAGACTAACGGCTAGTCTAAAGACTAGGCTATAGACTAGACTATAGACTAGACTATAGACTAGACTATAGACTAGACTATAGACTAGACTATAGACTAGACTATAGACTAGACTATAGACTAGAATATAGACTAGACTATAGACTAGACTATAGACTAGACTATAGACTAGACTATAGACTAGACTATAGACTAGACTATAGACTAGACTATAGACTAGACTATAGACTAGACTATAGACTAAACTATAGACTAGACTATAGACTAGACTATAGATTAGACTATAGACTAGACTATAGACTAGACTATAGACTAGACTGTAGACTAGACTATAGACTAGACTAGACTAGACTATAGACTAGACTATAGACTAGACTATAGACTAGACTATAGACTAGACTATAGACTAGACTATAGACTAGACTATAGTATAGACTAGACTAGACTAGACTATAGACTAGACTATAGACTAGACTAGACTATAGACTAGACTATAGACTAGACTATAGACTAGACTATAGACTAGACTATAGACTAGACTATAGACTAGACTAAATACTAGACTAACGGCTAGTCTAAAGACTAGGCTATAGACTAGACTATAGACTAGACTATAGACTAGACAATAGACTAGACTATAGACTAGACTATAGACTAGACTCTAGACTAGACTCTAGACTAGACTATAGACTAGACTATAGACTAGACTATAGACTAGACTATAGACTAGACTATAGATCAGACTATGATGCGTCTACAGTATTGACTAGACTATAATCTAGTGAATGAACTAATTTTAATATATAGTCGGTTTAAGTTGGTTTTTTTTTAATATTTTCGCATATACATAATCCTAATCAAACTGTATATAAGTGTTGTAATTTACAAAATAATATTAAACTCATATAAATTAATAAAATTTTAAAAAGAAGTGTAAATATCAAATAAAAGGAATAAACAAATGTACATAACCATATTAAAGTGCATTGTATATAGATTTCTAATAAAACTGATACCCTAAACCCCTAAAATAAACTTAGCATGATTTGATTTTATATTAACAATAAAACAACAATAAATTAATAAACGTTTATCTATGATTTTCACTATATTATAGAACTTATACCCAGACCTGCAAGAGCTTGTCCAGATCCCCCATTGTATTTACGCTTGCGCATGGGTAAACCTATAGGCAAGGCCATACCATTGCCAACATCGGTAATGTCTTATGGTAAAAATAAACTGAGACCTGAATATTGGTTTAGTGTACCTAAAAATCGGTGAGTTTTTATTAGTTTTTTTTTTTTTTAATGTTCAACTTTTTTTAACAAATTGAATTTCTTAATTACAGCATTGATGAATTGTATCGTTTTGTCAATACCTGGGTTCCTCATCTCTATGGTGAATTGGATGAGGAACAAATCAAGTCTCGTGGCTTTGAATTAATACAAGACGATACGGAATGGACACAAAGTGGCACCAAGAAAACACGTTCGGGCAGTCAAGAGGGTGAAGAAATCACCGATATTACACGTGAATCTTGGGAGGTAAGTTTTAAAAGTTTCTTTTTTTGTTTTTTTATGATTATAATTCTTTAAATTTTAAGAAACTATTTAATTAAATTAAAATAGGTAAAATATTAATTATTAAAAAATAGTTTTAAATATCATAATATAATTTTTATAATTTTTAATTTAAATTAATTGAAAAAATCTTTAAGCCGCTTTTAAAATTTGTTTAAACAGAAAATTTTTTCAAACGAAAGAAATTAATTTTTTATTTATTTTCTAAAATTTATTTATTTTTATATTATTGATAAAAACAAAACGAAACAAAAATCAGCTTATTAAGGCTCCATTTGCTAAGACCTACAACATTATTAAAACGGCTTCACATGCCGCATCTGCTGATTTGGATTTATTAAGCGGCGAGGTTAGGATTGAATTTATAAAAAAAAAAAAAAAAAAAAAAAACACCCAAAATTAATGTTTTGAAAACAATTTCAAAATTTTCTTACAACAATTAGACGAATTACTTTTATTTTTGGTTTTTTTATATGAAATTTTAAGTTGTAGTGTTGTGTGACAAAAAGCCAAAGTCGTTTTAATTAATGTGTTTTTAAGTAGTAGAGTGATTTTGTGTTTTAATGAAAAAGAAGAACATTTAGTTAAACTCACTGATGATGTACTATTTTCTATAACTATTTATTTAGTTTTTTTCTATCAATTTTAAGTTGTAAATGTTGCAAAGGCACCTTTTAAACAAAAGTATTTTCTCTTAGCTTATTATAGATTTCACTTACATGTTGTTCATAAACTAATTTCACATTTTAAAACTTAAACTTCATTACTCCATCGTTAATTCATGCATAAATTCATTCATTCATTTAGTCAGTCGTTCAAAAATGACTGTACATTGTCCTACATTTCATTGCATTTAATGTGTGTGTGTTGTTGTTGTTTTCGTTTTTCTTTTTTTATGATCTTTTAAGGATCATTTACATATATTTAAAATTAATATTTACCAACACACCTTTTTTGTTAAAGGTTGTTTATTTGTTGCATACAAAATGAGTTTTTTTTATTGTTTTGATTTTAATTATACATAAACAGTTCTTAAATGAGAACGGTACCTGTGTATAGAATTTTGTAGTTATTTTTAAAAATGTCATTTATTTACTTTTTTTTCTTTTGGTTTAAAATAAATTGCTTTTGCAAATATTTAAAACCTGTTCGAGAGTTTTTTAAAAATAATTTATGTAGGTGAATGATGCTGTTAATAATAAATTAACAACCTGTAATGAGTTTCTTGTTCTTTGGTTAAGATTTTTTGAGGTTAAAATTTTGATAAACTTGTTATTAATAACCGTGTTTTTGTTATCAAATCATATTATTACATTAAGTAAAAATATAGTCTAGTCTATAGTCTAGTTTATAGTCTAGTTTATAGTCTAGACTTTAGTCTATACTATAAACTAGACTACTCTATAGACAATAATCTATACTATAAACTAGACTAATCTATAGTCTAGAGTATAGTCTAGTCTATAGTCTAGTCTATAGTCTAGTCTTTAGTCTAATCTATAGTCTAGTCTTTAGTCTAGTCTATAGTGAAGTCTATAGGCTAGTCTATAGTCTAGTTTAGTCTATAGTCAAGCCTATAGTCTTTTGTTTAATCTACAGTCAAGTCTATAGTCTAGTCTATAGTCAAGCCTATAGTCTTTTGTTTAATCTACAGTCAAGTCTATAGTCTAGTCTATAGTCGAATCTATAGTCTAGTCTATAGTCTAATCTATAGTCAGTAGTATATAGTCTAAACTGTAGTCTATATATAAACTAGTCTAAAGTCTATACTATAAACTAGTCTATAGTCTAGACAATAATCTATACTATAAACTAGACTAATATATAGTCCAGAGTTTAGTCTAGTCTATAGTCTAGTCTTTAGTCTAATCTATAGACTAGTCTATATTCTGGTCTATAGTCTGGCCTATAGCCTAGTGTGTATTCTAGTCTATAGTCATGTCGGTAGTTTAGTATATAGACTAGTCTGTAGTCAAGTCTATAGTCTAGCCTATAGTTAAGTCTTTAGCCAGGTCTTTAGTCTAGTCTATATTCAGGTATATAGTCTGGCCTATAACCTTGTCTATAGTCAAGTCTGCAGTCTAGTCTCTAGTCAATTGTTTAGTATATAATCTAGTCTATAATCTATAGTCTAGTCTATAGTCTAATCTATAGTCTAGTATATAGTGTGACCTATATTTTAGTCTATAATCCTGTCTAGAGTTTAGTCTATAGTTAAGCCTCCAGTTAATAGTCTAGTCGATATTCAAGTCTATAGTCAAGTGTCTAGACAAGTCTATAGTCAAGTCTACGGTTAGTCTATAGTCTAACTATAGCCTGAACTATGATTTGGACTATAGTCTGAACTATAAACCGAAGTAAAGTCTGTAAAGTGATATAGTGTGGATGATAGTCTGAACTTTAATCTGATATATAGTCTGAACTGTAGTCCAGTCTATAATCTGGACTATAGTCTTCATTATAATCTCAGCTATAGTTTGAACTAGAGGCTTAGCTATAGACTACTATTGATATGTCAATAGTTTGGCTGATAGTCTGAACTGTAATCTGGATTTTAAACAAAACTATAATCAAAAGTCAGGACCATAGTTTGGTTTACAGTCAGGTCTATAATCTGAACTATAGTCTGGAATATAGTTTGAACTTTAGTCTAAAGTAAAACAAACGTAATAAAAATTATAAATAATCAATTAATTGTTTTTTTAACCATTATCAAAAGCCCACATTATTTGTTAACAAGTACGGTAAACAAAAGCTTAAGAAAAAAAGGCTTGTCATATTTTCATCTCATATTAAAGCCGGATGCAAAAAAATTATACAAAATATCCAAAATAAAAATACCTACATACATAACCAGAATAAAGAGCATACTTTAATTATAATAAGTGGTTTAAAACCTAAATCAAAACATAACAAGATCAGTTATCATCCAACTTCAATCATTCCTAAATTACTCTTAAGCTAAATTTAGAATTCTTCAACTCATTTATATACTTATTATTATTATTTATTTATATACTTATTATTAACGTATGACTAACAAATAATAATAAATTCATATTTTATTGTTATTATTATTATTATTTGACATGCGTGAATATCGCAGATTTTTTTTAAATCAATATGTACGTTTTTTTGTCAATTTATTTAACACATAAATTTTCTTAGCAAAAATAAAGAACAATAACAATTTTTTGAGAAAAAAAAACAAACACATCTTCATCAAAAACATTTAAAGAACATAAAAACAATATTACACAGAGATAAAAAATGTCATAAGATTGTTACTTTTTCATATTTTTGTTGTTGTTGTTGCTTGTTTAATTATAACGCATTTAAATTGTGTTTCGCCATCAATTGGTGATGATGTTGTTATTGAAAATTATTGATAATGTCAAAGCAGTTTAAACTGGAAGGAGAAATCAAATGATATAAACTCAAACAAACAAACAAACACACATACACACATTTACTCAAACATACATATTTAAGTATTTAAAAACTTCCTGCAAACGTTGAAGAAAAAGTGAACGATTTATTTATGTATGTTATTGCTTTCTGTTTCAAATGCGCCAAAAAAATTTCAAAGAGTAACCACCTACAGATTAAAACAAATTTAATGGGAAATGTTGAATGGTATCAGGAAAAGTTTAACCCTGTTGGGACTAGAGTATAGACTAGAGTATAAACTAAAGTATAGACTAGACTATAGACTAGACTATAGACTAGACTATAGACTAGACTATAGACTAGACTATAGACTAGACTATAGACTAGACTATAGACTAGACTATAGACTAGACTATAGACTAGACTATGGACTAGACTATAGACTAGACTATAGACTATACTATAGACTAGACTATAGACTAGACTATAGACTAGACTATAGACTAGACTATAGACTAGACTATAGACTAGACTATAGACTAGACTATAGACTAAACTATAGACTAGACTATAGACTAGACTATAGACTAGACTAGACTATAGACTAGACTATAGACTAGACTAGACTATAGACTAGACTATAGACTAGACTAGACTAGACTATAGACTAGACTATAGACTAGACTATAGACTAGACTATAGACTAGACTATAGACTAAACTATAGACTAGACTTAAGACTAGAGTATAGACTAGACTATTAACTAGACTATTAACTAGACTATATACTAGACTATAGACTAGATTATAGACTACACTATAGACTAGACTATAAACTAGACTAAAAACTAGACTATAGACTAGACTATAGACTAGACTATAGACTAGATTATAGACTAGACTATAGACTAGACTATTAACTAGACTATATACTACACTATAGACTAGACTATAGATTAGACTATGGACCAGACTATGGACTAGACTATTAACTACACTATAGACTACACTATAAACTAGAATATAAACTAGACTAAAAACTAGACTATAGACTAGACTATGGATTAGACTATAGACTACACTATAGACTAGACTATAGACTAGACTATACACTAGACTATAGACTAGACTATAAACTAGACTATAGACAAGACTATAAACTAGACTATAGACAAGACTGTAGACTAGACTATTCTATAGACTAGCCTTTAGTCCAGTTCTAATTTATTGTTTGGTCTAGTCTATAGTCTTTTCTAGAATATATTTTGGTTTATAGTCTAGATTGTAGTTTCTTTTATAGTTTAGTCTATTGACTGTACTTTATTCTAGTCTATAGTCTAGACAATAATGTAGTCTATAGCCTCGACTTTAGTCTAGTCTTTAGTCTGGACTATAGTCTAGTCTTTAGTCTGGACTATAGTCTAGTCTGGACTATAGTCTTCTCCATAGTCTATAGTTTAGTATACAGTCTGGACTATAGTCTAGTCTATAGTCTGAGCTATTGTTTGGTCTACATTCTGGCCTTTGGCCATACTACAGTCGATATTCTGGAGTATTGTCTAGACTATGGCCTGGACTATAGTTTAGTGTGGACTATAGTCTAGGGTATAGCCTGGTTAATAGTCGAAAGTCTATCTTAGACTGTAGTCCGAGCTAAAGTATATTTTGGAAATGTTTAAATCTTGTTAGAAGTGTTTCCAATGAACCTGAAAACATTTTCATATTTTAAATTAAAAAATGCATTTTAAAACTTCAGGGCCGGCGATTTTTTATGAGTTACAAGTTTCTACTTTACAAAAAACTGGTTTACTAGTTACACAAATTTTGTTTCACCAAACCTTAGTAAATTGTTTATCAATTAATTTCATAAAAAATATCTAATTATTTCCTTATTATTTCATAATTATTGTGCCAAGTGTTGACAAATTTGCTAAAGTTTGAATATGATAGAAAAATGTCAGTAGGAAACTTATTTAAGTGAATTTTTAAGTTTTAATTTATGTATAAAAAAACATACATAATTATATTGGAATTTAAAAAAACAGTATTAATTTAAACTGCTGTGTGGCGCGTTGCTTATAAATTGTGAATTATTTTGCGAGCAAAATATTAAATATAAATAGAACGTGCCATTAAATTGGGGCTTTCAAAACAAGTTTGACTTTAAGATGGTGGTTATTTATATAAAGAAATTTTTTAAATTTTTAGACAAAAAAAAACCAGCTCTAAAAAGTCACTTGGTTTAGTTAAAAAAGTGACTGAATAAAACTATTTTTAAAATTTAAATTATTAAATTTTTATTAAACATATTTGAAATTTAATTAATATTATGCTATTAATTTAAAATAAATTTACAATTTGTTAATTTTTATCAGCAATTTGTTTAACAAAATAATGCAAATTTCTTTATGAAAAACATTTTTCGTTTTTAATTTGTTATCATGTTTAATTTTGTTTAATTTGAATTTAATCAAATAATATTGATTTTAAACAAATTGCAAAATTTGTTTAATTTAAAATACAAAAGATCAGGAAGATCAGCTCAGCGAAAAAATGCCGATTAAAATAATTCTATCAAAAGCAATTGTTGATCAGCAAAAATTGTATTTTTAATAGATAATCCGGTTGGAAGTTTTTAAAACAAAAACTTGTTTAAATTCTCTTTTTTAAACACAAATATTATGATCGGCGTTAATTATAACTATAGACATATTTGATTGTTGATTTTTTTTAATTAAAAGTCCGACAGCAAATTCTAATTAATTAATGTTAAAGTTCAAGTTCATGTCTTCAATGATTTTCATTTGATATTTTGAAATCTAGAATTATCCAAAAAGAAGAACCTAGAAACGATAAAATGAAGATCATCATTTGCATGTCTCAACTGTTATGAAGAGATCACTCCAGATATACTCTCATTACTAGTTAATTGAAGTGTCAATTATTGCTTAATTTCCAAATGATCTAAATCACTTTCCTTGCAATTAGTTTATCACTCTCTCTCTCTCTTAGGTTAACTCTAACTCAATTATTGCTTAATTTCCAAATGATTTAAATCACTTTCCTTGCAATTAGTTTATCACTCTCTCTCTCTCTCTCTTAGGTTAACTCTTAACTCTTCCTTTAACCTACATAATTATTTATATTGTATCTCAAATTGTGCAAAACATTTTTTTGCAATTTTCAACAAAAATTTTTCAATAAACTAAAAATATTTACTTAACGCTTCGTAAGCATGTTAATTTCATGTAATTAACCAAATAAATAATGATCATTGTTGTTAATTTTTTTCAATTTATTGTTTAGAATTTCAGTTTTAAACCAAAGTGACTGATCACATTTGATTTTGAGAACACACCCATCACTCAATTAAAGTTTAAGTAAAAAGAATGACAATACTATTAGGGCAGGTCACAGATTATATGTTAAAAAACAAACCTTCTCTTCTTTACATTGTTATCTCTTGTATCTCATAACTTGAAGTTAATTTTATTTTTTGTAAACTATTTTTAATTAATAATTCTTTTAACCACAAGTTATTATAAATCTCATCAGTTTTTTCCTTTCTAAACTAATTGTAGTTGTTATGAGTAATACGATTTTTTGTTTAAATTATTGAAAAGTGTGAATTTTGTTTAACCATTGATACATTTAAAAAGGGTGTGAAAAATCATATTAAATTAGCTAGATGTCAATCTTATTTAATTCTTTAAATAAAATTTGCTGATGTCTTTATTGAAAATAATTAACACACAATGAATCTATACAATTACAATGGAGCTGCAGACGATAAAGACACACAAATGTTGAATTTTCATTTTTTTTTCAAATTCTATAGTATATACGTGCAAAGACATTATAATGCAGACTGAGTGACTTTGACTCATCAATAGTGTGAATGCCTGTGTCACACGATTTGTAGTAAAGTAGACTTTGGACATGATTCCGACATGTTGTCAGTTTTGATTAATCGATGATTCGAAGGGGTTCAAATATTTACAGGATATTTTCACATGAAAAAGAGTAGAGCTTCCAATCGAAATAATATTGAGTATAGATCTGTCTATAGTCTTGACTATTATAGATCAGTCTATAGTCTCGACTACAGACCAGATAGATATATATAGATTAGTCTATAGTCCTGACTACAGATTAGTTTATAGTCCTGTCTACAGATCAGTCTATAGTCTTTACTATAGATCAGTCTATAGTCATGGCTACAGATCAGTCTGTAATTTGGTTATAGATAGATCTATAGGATGGCTATAGATCAGTCTTTAGTCTTGACTATAGATCAGTCTACAGTCTTGGCTAATAGATAATCTATAGTCTTGGCTATAGACCACCCTATAGTCTCGACTACAGATAGTCTTGACTGTAGATCAGTCTATAGTATTGACTTTAGATCAGTCTATAGTCTTGACTATAGATCAGCCTATAGTCTTGACTATAGATTAGTCTATAGTCTTGGCTATAGACCACTCTATAGTCTTGGCTATAGATCAGTTTATAGCATTGACTGCAGTCTTACCTATAGATCAGTCTACAATAGTCTTAACTATAAACCTATCTTTAGGGTTGACTCAGTCTATAGTTTTGACTACAGATCAGTCTATAGTTTTGGCTATAGACGACTCTATAGTCTTGGCTAATAGACCACTCTATAGTCGTGGCTATAGACCACTCTACAGTCTTGACTATAGATCAGTCTATAGTTTTGACTATAGATCAGTCTATAGTCTTGACTATAGATCAGTCTATAGTTTTTACTATAGATCAATCTATAGTCTTGACAATAGATCAGTCTATTGTTTTGACTATAGATCAGTCTATAGTCAGTCTATAGTCTTGATCAGTCTATAGTCTTTACTATAGATCAGTCTAAAGTCTTGTGTATAGATCAGTTTATAGTCTTGACAATAGATCAGTGTACTATATAGTATTGACCATAGGTCGGTGTAAAGTCTTGACTACAGACCTGTCTATAGCCTTGAACCATTGTAGTCTCAGGCAAACGCAGTGTCGGTCTTTCGAAGGAAATGTTCCATAGGCAAAAATTTTCTACCATGAATATTCCCAGAACTATTCATTCACAATAGTTGTTTTTATTCGTAATAACGATGTATTCTTTACAGAATTCCACCAACAAGTTACAGAGTTACTTATTTTCGATAGGATCTATTACCTATTCTCAAAAAGCTTAATCTGATTTAGATAATTATCTTGGGAGATATTTTATAACTCGTTTCGAAGATAAATTCATTCAAAATAATATTGTTTTTGTGAGATTACGTTGTTTTTTAACGTCTGTCGCTTGATGCTTATATTGTATTTAAGCTTATATCTAATTACATGCATTAATTTATTTACAAATATAACTTGTATAAACAAAGAACCAACTAATTGTTTTGAGGGGTAGTATGATTTATAATTAAACGGTTAGAAAAAAAAATCTCATTACTCTTGTCGTCTTGGCAAAACGATCAATTACGATCAATAACATCATCGTACGAACATATATAGTACAAATAAATGAGTTTGTATTTCTATATGTAGTTGGTAGAATAATTTAGGTGCATCTTCATTAAATTCGCATTGTAATAAATCAATTGTAAAGGGGTCGTCGGTAAGGCGATGATGATCTTTGAGTGTGTTTACATGTGTGTTGATTGTTTGGCTACTTTCAATTTTTTTTTTTTTTTTGCCTCAGTTGGCATCTGTTGTTGAAATTTTCAAATACATTTGTATCTAATGAAACGCCCGCCAAGCCAAAAACCGCAACAGCGGCAGCAAAAACATCAACTACAAAGAAATTTTGAAAATAAATAAAAACAAAAAAAAACTGAACTGAATTGAGCCGAACAGCGAACACAGCACATATTCAATACAAAAAAAAAAATAAAAATTGACAGATATTCAGACAGACAAACATACATACAACTGAGCCAAGTTTCTTTTAGACAGAGCACCACCAACCAACCACTCCACAGCTCAGCACAGCACACAACCACCAACAATTTATTTATTTTATGCGCAGTCACAACTTGTGCTTCTTACGCGTTTCATGTAGATCTTTTTGTTGGCGTTTTTAAGTTTGACAGAAATATAATAAAATTTAAGAAAAGAAAATTAATTTTATTTTCCTAAATAAAAGTTTTATAAAAAAGAAAAAGCAAAATTTTGTGACAAAATGTGACTTAATTTTAAATTTTTGAAAAACGAAAAATAAAAAAAATTAAATAATAAAAAAATTTAATGTTTTTGAAAAATAAACAAAATAAACAATTAAAAAATTTGCTTAAGAAAAGTTTAAAATCGAAAGTTTATATTTCAAAACTGTGATATTTGTTTGAAACCTATATATTCCTAAATTATTTAATTCAATTAAATAATATTTACAAATTTAAATTAATAAACATTACCTCATTACATCAACAACAACAACTTAACAAAATGAGCGCCAAATCTAAGAAACTGTCAAAAATTGCCAAATATATAAAGAAAAAGGTAAAAGAAATAGAAAATAAACAAATCATCAAGTTCTTGCTATTCTTATGTCTTTTAGAGGTATTTTTCTTATTTAATTTTATTTATGTTAATGACTTTTTTCTATTTAATTTTTATTTAAAAATAAACGCGAAAAAAGTGAAGAAAAAGCCCACATGTGTTTTTGTGTGCATTTTGGCCTAAAATTCTCATTTTTGTTAGAATTATTATTAGCAATTGTTTAGTTGTGGAAATAAATTTTAACCAAACACAAGTTTTTTAATAAAATATTTTAAAAAGCTAAAAATTATCTAATTTTTTTAAAGAAATTTTTAATTAAAACAAAGTGAAAGTTTGGCATAAATTAAAATCTTTTTGTTTTTTTAATTTTATTTAATTTTGTTTAAAACAAAAAAGAGCTTGTTTGCGGCTAACAAATATAAAATTTGTTTAAAAATTTTTTAAAAAAAGTTCTAAAACTGTTGTTTTATTTAAAAAACAATAATTATTTTAACATGTCTTTAAATAAAAAAGTAATTAATTTTAAATCTTTCATTTGTTATTTATTATATTTAAACAATAAAATATAATTAATCAATAGTTTATATTTTTTATTGCAAAATTCTTTAAATATAGTTGTGTGTTTTTGTTAAATTGATTCGTTAATTATTCAAAACGCATCTGTGTTTATAATTTACTGCTAAATATTGCTGTTAGTGTTGCTACCATAACGATTCGTTTGGAATCGTTTAACCATAAACTTGAATTTAAATATTAGAAGGTATTCAACTAAGAAGTCATATTCACCATTAATTGTAAACAAGGTGAATTCACATAAGGTGATAACATTGTGTTAAATGATGACATTTTTTTCATTCTCTCCCGAACAGTGAGTACTTTTCGGAACTCGTTCAACGAACCCATCAGAGCTTTGGCAAATGAAGCGTTTTGTAAAAGATACACTCTTGATCGAAAAGAGAAATACTCCTGTAATTTCTAGGTAACCACTAAGAGCCCTGGAAAACGCAGAGGTTTTTCACTCTCTTAATGGCAAGTCTCTGAAGTAATTATCGTTTGGTTAAAGCGACTTCGAGATATATATTCAGAAAGAGAAAAGATCCGCAACACTCTCGATCGATTCTTCTTTTTTTATGCAAGGCTGAGACAGTGTCCCAAAGTTTCCACATTCTCCACACATGTAGATGAAGCATTTTGTCACATTCCCTCAAAATGGAATAACTTTATAACAGCGATCTCGGAATACTTAGGGAATTATGTATAAGACATTAATATTTCTCTAGATCGTTGAAAGAGAAGAGATTAAGAAACACTCTCCCTAGGACCTTCTTCAGATTTTGTCAAATTGTCTAAAAAGAAACTCCCAGAAGTTACTAAGGATTGCACGATGAAACCTTTGATCATACTTAGGGATTCATCTTTTTACAGTGTTTTGATTTAAGAACCTCCTAACTCGAATAAAAGAGCTATTGTGAACTTGCCGTGAACAATTCAATCACAATAGTTGATTTTGTTTGAAACAGCTGTTCATTGTTTGCAAAATTCTATCGAAAAATTTCACAACAGGGCAAATTTTTTAACGTCAAAAAAGTTAGTGAACAAAAAATGTGAAATATGGAACATATTTCAGGTAAAATATTGATTGGCGATAGGAGTGATAGATTTACATATTTATCTTTCTTTTCGAAATTCTCCCACTGTGCGACACTGCACCTTATAAAACCAGAGGAATAAGTGGAACAGAGGAACAAGCAAACACATTTTTGACCTAAGATAGTTCCCACAATTTGTCAAACTAAAAACAATTAAATTAATTACAAGTTAATATTTAACCTTCATTTAATTATTATTTTTTAAAGAAAATGTTTTATAACTTTTTCATTTCAACATATGTTTTGATTATTGCAAATATTTTTGTGTTACTTTTATTATCTTGAAAATTATTATTATTTTAAATGTTTTGTCTTGTTTTGCTATTTTTTGTTTTAATTTATTATATAATATAGTTGTTATAAACAATTTCATGAAATTTTTACATGCAAAAACTTTTAAAAGATATTAAATGCAGTCAGTAGTTACTTACTTGCCGCTTTCTAATTTGAAAAAAAAAAATTAAATTAAAATAAAATTTCTATTAGAATTTGTATAAAAAACAGAAAAATATATTTAATTAAGAAAAACGTTTAACTAAGGAGGTTATTATTTTGTTAAAATTTATCACGATTTTGTGAATTTTTTTTTGGGCTATTAAATTAATTAAATATAAAGAAAAAACATTTCATTAAAAAAATTTTTAAATTAATGATAATTTGTTGTAATATTAGAGAAGATTAAAGAGTTTTATAATATTTAAATGGTTATTTAATAGGTTTCAATTAAACCTAAGGGAACATTTTAGTAAATTATTTATGGCATGTTTTCTTAAATATTCTAGATTAATCTAAACTAAATGCAAATCTCCTTTTCTTATCTCCCAGTGACCAATCACGTAACTAGTTTAATGTCAGTTTCTTAGCTCTCTAGGGAGAAAATACTTTGGAACGACCAAAGCAATTTCATTATAAATATTAATTTAAAATAATTCTGTAGCTTTTATAAAATGTTATTAAAATATTAATAACTTTAATATTCCAACAGCTGCACACACACACACACCAGTTGGTTGTTTTTGAAAATAAACCAAGTTAACCGCACTTTAAACGTTAATTATCTAGAGTTTTAAATGTTAAAACCAAAACACATCATAAACCTTGACATTAACACTTTATTAAGTGGGTCAAAGATGGTTCAACGTTTTAAATATTAAATTAATATAACTGTGTGAGTTATTTAATATAGTAGAAGCGATTAATTTATAACCGGGTTTACGTTTAATTCGTTATAATTACTTAGGTTAGTTGTAAAATTTTTGCGGGAATATGAAATTACCCGGACAAGACAAATTCTGAAATTCTGCACTGCTGGCTACTGGTTGACACCACCAGTTTATAGTCCCGGTAGATTAGAGGTACCAAAGAAAGGCCGAGGATATATTGGACACCACCAGTTATTAGTCCCGGCAGACTAGAGATACTGGTAGTACCTATTTTACACCGGATTGCAAACACGAAAAGATAAGGGTTCATCGGGGTAGCAGGCCCCAGGAGGAAATTTCTTGCCATACTAGTCAGCAGCTACTGATCGCAGAATTCGACCTCATGTCAAATTATTCCAAGGAAAGACCGATGATATATTTGACACCACCAGTTTATAGTTCCGGCAGACTAGAGGTACTGATAGCGCCTCTTTTTCCGGATTGCAATCATACCAAGATGAGGGAAGCCCATCGAGGTAACAAGCCCCGGTGGGAATATATTTTGCCATAGTAGTCACAATAAGAAGGAGACACACATAGCCCTTATGAAGGCGCTCAATGTCCTAGTCCAGGGGTCGGCAAACCATGGCTCGCGAGCCAAATGCGGCTCTTTGGATGTGGAGCTGTGGCTCTTTAGTTTCATACACAAATTTTATTTATTTTATAAAAAAATATTTCTGTACATATTTTAAAACCTTTCCGAATCGATTAACGAGCAATGTATTAAAACTAACAAAACACTTCGCAAACGTTTCTACAATATACAAAACTTTTTAACTTTGCTTAATCGTTCTGTACATGAACAAAACAAAAACAAATACTTTTTGAGTGAGAAAGAAAGAACACAATTAGCTTTTCGCTCATTTCCTTGCTTTTATTTGCCCCTACAATTGCACATTTGAGATTAAATCCTCATTGAGCCATTTGAAATTGGTATTGGATCTCTAGAAATGCAGTTGATCAATTTAAAAAGTAAAGCTTTGTGTTGTGGAAAATTGTCAAAGTTTAAAAGCATGTTGGAAGATTTAGGTAAAAAGCCAACTAACAAATGAAAATTTAGAGTCATTTTTGAAACTTTAAACAACAAGTTATGATCCAAGCTTTCTAAAGCCGTACAAACCTATCACTCCCATTGAATTTGTTCCATGTACAAGTTAATATTGTAAGAATATGTTTAATTCTTTAAAGTGTTAATTGAAAAGTTCCCTATAAACGAATGGGGTATCATATCAGTGATCCTACCAGGTGTCATTAGATAAGATGTAAATCATGATCATACATTCCGAAATTTTCGTGTTTTTCGAATTAAAACATATATTTTGGAAATTTAAAATATAGTAACTAATTAATAATGTGGAGAATTTTGATACAGTTAAATACTAAAAACTTAGTCTATCTCAAAACTTTAATCTTTTTTTATAAAAAGGTGCAAAAAATTATAAATTTTTATATATTGCACGTTTTAATGACAGTGATCTATGAAAGATTGATATATTTTTGACATAAAATTGTTGCCTATAAATAAGGGACCAGAAAGCGTATTAAGGACCCATCCTTACAAAATTTGGTAATGAAGTTTTGGATCCTATTAAACTTGTTTGTGTTGATTTTCATCACTATACTTGTATTTTAACCTGTTGTATGTCGGAACTTTCGAAAGTGGACTCCATATGGGGGGAAGGGTCAATTTTGAATCCATCCTTATTAAATTTGGTACAGATATTTTTTGTTCCTATAAAACCTGTTTGTGTCGAATTTCGTCGCTTACTGCTATTATTAAGTCACTTAAAAGCGATAGGATCATTTTCTAATGGGGATCTAATATGGGGGGTAGGATCAATTATGAGCCGATCGTCACCAAATTTGGTAAAGTGATTTTTGTTCCTGTTTGTGTTGAATTTTCTCATAAAATTGCCATTATTAAGCCAGTTATGAGTGTTAAAATCAAATTTGGAAGATCGATTTTTGTTCTTATACAACTTGTTTATGTCGAATTTTGCCTCTATACTGCTTAAGTCAATTATGATCGTGAGAGTAATTTTCTGAATTGGGGTTGGTCAATTATGGTTCAATGACTGCAATACATCACAGTAAATTTTTTGTTTGTATAAAAAAAAAATTGTGCAAAATTTTATCTCGATTGCTGCCTAATTATATCACTGTCGCTCCACTCTAATAAACTGTTATATATTTATATAACAAGTGTTAAAAATCGCATTCGAATGACCCATAAAAATTCTAAAAGTGTTTGTAGTCAAAAATCTATAAGTCTTGTAGATAATTAAACAAAAAATATGTTTTTGAAGTGAATTCATAAAGTATTTGTAATGTTTTAATAAACAAACATTTTGTGGCTCTTTTAAAACCCATGTTTTGTAAACTGTAAATTTTGGCTCTTCAGACTCAAAAGTTTGCCGACCCCTGTCCTAGTCCTAAGGAACTTATATCTCATAGTCCCAAGGAATTCAATTTATGCCCAACTATGCCTCTACCTAATCGCAGAGCTGCCTCTGCCACCAAGATCAACCATGTCAAAGCATCCTCATCCTCTTAAGACTCACTTAAGTGAGATGGCCCTGATATTTCCGCAATAGCACCCAGGGACAGAGAGTGATAGAAACATACCAAGATGAGGAAAGTTCATAGAGGTAGCAGGACCCCGGGGGGAATCTTTTGGCATAGTAGTCACATCCTTCTAAGACTCATATAAGTAAGATGGCTCTGATCTTTCGGCAACAGCACTTAGGGACAAAGAGGGATAGAAACATAATGTAAAAGAATTATAAACTTGTAACATTTGCAATTTGTCACTCCATTGTCTTTTTGGAACACTCGAACAGAGATAAAAGTCGAGACATTTCAAATTGGCGGCTAGCCGCCGGTAATACTTTACAAGCCGCCGACTTCATTAAAATTAATAAAGAGAAGTTCGAAAATTTTAAAATACCTATTACCAATTATGTATTTCTGAAGTAAAAAATCCACAAGTAAACATAAAATTACACAATATTATTAAAAACCCATTAATAAGTAACCTTCCTTTTCATAAAAAAAAAAACAATTATATAACGCTTATTTCCACAAAATAATTCTTAAAGCCAAAATTGGCAAACCAAAATATATTTACACCATTTATAGACTGGTACGACGTAAATGTCAAGAAAATATCACCATCAAACTGTAGAAAAATTAATATGTAATAAATGCCGCTTGTAATAATGTATGTAAGTCAGGTGTTAAACGTGACTTGATTAAAGTCGCCACCACTTTGGCAGAAAACACGGCAACGCAAAAACAATGCGCGCGCCCAGTAGTCAATAAAAATCTTATCAAATCGAGACATTTATATGTGTGACCAAAAAAACCAATCCTCCAACTATTAAAACTGCATGCACGATTAGTAAAAATTAAAATATTTACTCGATTGAAAACAAAATATTTAACAAAATGTTATTGACTTTTGTCTGTAAGTAAATATTATTAAAAATCTTGAATTTGGGGGAAATTTTTTACAAAAATTCATAACATAATTTAAAGCAAATAAAATTGAAAAAAATGAATTTACTATATTGTAAGTAGAGTAGTAGGGAGAGGCGAGAATGAGTCACTTGATTGTTGTTAAGATAATCATTTTTAAGAAAAACACTTGCAGTTTAGTTTTGAAGTAAAGTTTTTTTTTCATTATTGACACTTTCAATAATAATATCTGTTGTCAAGGTAACTTACACCACCTTGCAAATTTGCAAAACTTTAAAAAAAAAATTTTCAATTCAAAGAAAGCATTCAAAATTTTTTACTCTCTTTCACTTTCTCTCCCTCCCTCTCAATAAACATTGCAAAAAAGCTAAATTAAGTCTTGCAAATTTGCAATGTTGTGACTATTTCAATATAGTATAAATTTTTGAAGGCTTGTAAAGGAAAATAATAATATGTAAAATTTGCAAGACTCAGTGCTGTTGAGCAAAGCTATAGTAATTCATTTTATGTGTTGCAAAGTTGCAATGATATAACATTTGCAAAACTATGAGTTTTGCTATTAAACTGCAAGAAAAAACAAGGTAATTTCTAACTTTATCCAGACTGATTTACACTAATTAAAGTGTTGCAAAAAAGCAATGCTTTGGAAACGTCATCATTATCAAACTAGGAACGATATAACGATTACAATTCAGTTAAAAAGTGCCAAGGAAAAAACATTTTGCATTTGCAAGACCACTGACGCTATTGTAAGTCTTTTTATGTATTGTAATTTCGCAATGATTTGAAATTTGCAATACTAGGTCTTGTTATTTAATTGCAGAAAACATTTCCAAATTTTTTAAATTGTAATTTTACAAGACCATTAGCAAGACCATTGCAAAGATGCTATGCCTTGATAATACCAATCAATTCTTTTGAATTACAGAAAAAATTATTCATCATATTTTTCATTTGCAACACTCAACTACGAAATTTTTTAAGTGTTGCAAGTTTGCAATGGCTTCAATTCAAATTCCGTGTATTTTTTTAAGAAAAACAATTACAATGAATTTTGCAACACAATTTGCAACTTTGAACTATGCTATTACAATTCATTGTAAAGGTTGTAAATAAGCAATGCTTTGACTATCTCAATCATGTATATTTTACTATTGGAATACAAAGCAAACATCTTAAATTTGCAATTGCAATTATACATGAACATTTGCAATACTAAATTTTGCTGTTTCCAAACCATTTACATTGCAAATTAATGCAATGGTGCACTTCTGTCTATTTGACTATTTAAACAACACTGTGTATACAGCTAATTATATATTGTATTTGCAACTTTAAACTACGCTAATGCAAGCCATTGTAAGGGTTGTAAATAAGCAATGATATGACAATTCCAATCCAAATATCGGTAATTTGCAATCAAAATTGTATATAAATATTTACTATACTAAACTCAGCTGTTTACAAAACATTTTCAAAGTTGCAACGATGCAATATTTTTATACTTTCAATTCTGTATATTTTGTTGTAAATTTACAACATTTATATGGAAATTTTGTGGTTTATATACAACAAATATAAAAACCAAAAATTTCGCCTTTTAAATGGAAAGATTTTTCTGACACTCACTGTTCTAAACTTTTCACTTTACAAATGTAAACATTTGAAAAAGTGTCAACTTTTACACTTGAGGCTTTATTTTTTGAACAATTATTCAAATAAATATTTGATTTTGTTGCTGTTTGTTATTTAAACAATTTAAATTGTATGTGTGTACTTGTGGTCGGTTGGTCGTCTCATATTAAAATATTGGAAATTGCTGGAATTTGTCATTGGCGATTATTGTTTTTGTTCATTCATACTTCACTCTACTTAAAGGCGTTTTAATTTATTTGATTGTTTACAAATGAAGACAAGAATTTTTAATTTTTTATTTGTTTACTTCTTAAAGATTATGTTTTAATAAAATGTGGGTTATTTTTGGTTTTTGGAATGGAAATTTTAAGCGAAAGGTTAAGTTTGGATTTAAAATCTGAATAAGCAAACGTTAACAATTGGGAAGGTTAGTTACACAGTGGCATTTAGGATTCTTAACAGTTTTGGGAAACAGCAGCAGAGAACGATAAAGTGACCAATTATATTTAGTTTATAATATCCTATATCAGTTCCAGATATCTTTTTGTTTAAATCTACATAAAAAGAATTGTAAATACATACAGATGCTTTGGCGCTTAACGTTTTAATTGTGTTTAGAAAGCTGCAATCTCTGACAGTTAAATTGTACATACATGCAAGTGAATTTTTAAAACAGCTGTTTTCTTTTCATATCTAAACATTCTTGTATTTATTTATAAATAACAGGAATTATATAAAAGAATTCAGGTTTAAAATAAATATTAATTAAAAAATTAAAACAAAATATTTTAATTAAAATTTTTTAATAATAGTAAACTGATTTTATAACAAAAATATTTAACAAAATAAACAAAATTTTCCTCTTATTTAAATAAAGTTATACTTCCCTCTTCTTTAATCCCCTATTTCTTTCTTTTGTTATTAAATAAATATTTCTTTTTTTATTATTAATGAACCTGTTTTTAAACAAATATTATGAAATTATGACGTTATGTTATGGTTTTTTATTATTTCATTTTAAATTTTTTTTTAAAAATAAGGTGATTGCTGCCATGGGGACTGGTTCTTAATTTGTGTATAATGAAGTAAATCATACAAAAATAACTATAATTTAATACAATTAATTAGAAAAACATGCTCTAGTTATAAATTTAATATAATATCTGTTATTCGCCACAAAAGAAGGCAATTAAATTTTTTTATAGAATGCGGTTTAAATGTCAAAAAAGTGATACTTTTTATCGAAAAATATAATGATTATGACGTTGGTTTGAGGTATTCGCAATGAAATGGTCTTGTAAATTTGCAACTCTCGTAATTGTTGAGCGTTTCTTGCAATGTTATACTCTTTAATAGTCCATAGACCAGTCAATACACTAATAAATAGACTAGTCTATATACTATGCGATGGACTAGGTCTTAGTCTATACCATATACTAGTCCATAGACTAATCAATAGACTAGTTCTATACCAGTCAATAGATTAAACTGCTAGTCTATAGACTATTCACAGACCAGTCCATAGACTAGTCAGTAGACTACTCATAGTCTATCCCATAGAATAGACAATATACTAGACAATCGTCTAATCCATAGACAAGTCAAAAAACAATCAATAGACCAGTCCATAGACAAGTCAATAGAGTAGGTCAAAGACTAGTCCATATTCTATCCTATAGACTAGTCAATCGACTAATCCATATACAAGTCAAGAGAAATGTCAATAGAGTAGGTCAAAGACTAGTCCATATTCTACCCTATAGACTAGTCCATATACTAGTTAATAGACTAGTACATAATCTACCGCATAGAATAGGTAATATACTAGGCAATCGATTAATCTATAGACTAGACCATTAATTAATCAATAGACAAGTCAAAAGACTCGTCAATAGACCAGTCCATATACCAGTCTATATTCTATCCTCTAGGCTAGTCCATATACTATGTCATAGAGTAATCAGTCGACTAATCGTCGGTTTTTCAATAGACTAGTCCATACACTTTAAATCACCATAGACTAGATCATGGACTAGTCCACAGAGTAGTTAACAGACTGCTCAATCGACTAGAAAATTGACAAAACCATAGACTAGTAGATAGACTTGTCCATAGATTAATAAATATATAAGTCCTTAGACTAGACAATAAGCTAGTCCATAAACTAGTCAATGCTATTGACAAGTCAATTGACTTGTCCATATATAATTCACTAGACTAATCTAAAGATAAGTCTAGTCAATCTATTCCATAAATATGCTATTGACAAGTCAATTGACTTGTCCATATTTAATTCACTAGACTAATCTAAAGATAAGTCTAGTCAATCTATTAATCGATAGACTAGTCAATAAAGCAGTCGATAAAATAGTCAATAGAGTATTCTAAGGCTAGTCAAAAGAGTAGTTCATATATGTACATCTTAATAGTCTAGTCGATAGAATTGTCCATGAACTTTAGTGAAAGCTCTTACAATTTCAGAAATTGAAAATTTTATGTCTTAAAAGGAAAAACAATAAAACCCCGCGTTTACCTCCTCATAATTGGCAACGCAAACGTTAAAGTTTGTGCAATGTTGCCATATTCTTTCAATTGCTGCTACGCTGGAATTGGGGAGTATGAAATACTTTACAAACAAATATTAATTATACGCCAAGTGAACAAAATTGTTACAAATAATTTTTTTTTTAGGATTTCAAAACATGTTTTCTTTAAAGCTATTGTACTCATCTCTACCAACCAATTAATTAGACTAAATAATAGGGTTCATAAATTAATATTTTTTAAAGCAATCTCTGTTTATAACTTTGCTCCCATGCACTAATAAAAACAATTAAAAATAAGCACAAACCAGTTAATAAGTTTTTTGCTAAAATATTGAACCACTTTTTTACTCAAGTTGTTGGTCGGTTGCTTGGTTATTTTGTTGTTATTGTGTTGAAAAATTTTGTGAAACCAGTAATAAAAATTCCTATATAGAATGTTGGAATAAAAGTAGTAAATGCCAACAGAACAACTTTAGCTAGGCGCATACACTCACATGGTTATAATAATAAATTGGATAAAAAAGGAATGGCTATGAAAAGAATTCGCATATAAAAATCTTGTTTGCTTAAGGCAACAACAAAAATAAAACATAATATGTAATTGCAAATTTGTTCAAAATTGAAAAGAAAAAGAGTAGAATCTAAGAATTTAAGAGTAAATTAAAAGAGAATTTCTCTTTAGTTTTCTTTTGTTATAATTCTACTTTAATAGAAACTAAAAAAAGCTTTTTGGGATAATTTGACATTTACCACACACTCACACATTAACACAAACCCACTGATTATTGACAGCCAACTGGCTGTTGGCTAGTCATTTTCAGCTGTCAGCACGCACTCCAAAGAGGAGCACAAAATTCTTACAATCAATAGTGTTTTTTACAGATTTTTATTATAAAAAATTGTTTAAAAAATATTAATTTGTTATTTTTCAATAAAAAATTGAATAAGAAGTGTTATTGTTTAAAAAAACTGCTTTAAACAAAGAATAAAATACAACTTTCTAAATGCATACAATTTTTGTGTCTGATAAATACTTTTTTTTGTGTGTTAAACGTCATTTAATCAAAGAAGAATAAGACTAAAGTAAAAACGAAAAACAAGTCACAAGACTATAAAAAGAAACGAAACAGAACATGAGATAAGCAAAATAAACATACACAAAATATAGAAAAAAGAATACAAACACAAAACAAACTAGAAAACAAGTTGTCGTATGAGTAAAAGCAGCAGAATGAGAGCATAACTACAATAAAGCTGTTAGAAGAGTAAAGCTTTTTTTTGGATTTTGTTTACCTTTTTCATTCACAACAATTTAAAAAAAGCTTTTATGGTACTTTGTAAATAATTGTACAACCGGCTTTTTCTTTAATAATTAAAAAAGCTTTTTTTCCCAGCTGCCATTGGAACATTGTGTTTGTTTACTTTTAAAAACAACAACAACAAAAACACTTGTTGCTTCTTTTTTTTATTGCCTTTTCCTTGTGAAAACTCTAAAAGAAATTGTAAAATCTTTAAAATGTGGCTCCTTATTTCCTTTTGTGTTTGTGCCATTGGTTTTACCTTGGCCGGTCGTAAATGGGGTCGTTGGCTTTATTTACGTTATGGAC
The DNA here is from genome assembly GCF_015586225.1 of Lucilia sericata. Classification (NCBI taxonomy): domain Eukaryota; kingdom Metazoa; phylum Arthropoda; class Insecta; order Diptera; family Calliphoridae; genus Lucilia; species Lucilia sericata. Next base: position 48,540 of record NW_023995669.1, on the reverse strand, counting down.
GTTTTATTTTGCCTCGTTCTATGTTGGCTGGCAAAAATCGTGCTCCTACACCACCTCTATCACCTTCGGTGGTTAAAAACGATGAAACCCTTGAGGGTTTATTGGATGAGAGTGGTGAAATGCATGAAACGGTAAGTTGGTTTTTCGAAATGTTATTGTGGTGTTGGTGGTCAAACCCCTTGATAAAAAAAAACACTTGATTTGTTTTTATCAATTCTTGTTGTAAACAAGTGGTTCTTTATATTTGTTTATTTTCGGTTATCATCGGTTTCTTATTGTTTATATTTTTCAACAAGTTGTGGTATTACACTAACTAATCTTGTTGTTTATGTTATAAACAATGCTACTTGATTGATTGTTTAGTTAAAAATCTATTTTATCTATTTTATTGTTGTACACAAGTACTGTCATAAACAGTAGCTGTTTTAATTGTTCTTAACAATTAAGCTATTTTTAGCTTAACTATTATGAGTCAATTGATATTAAGATGCAAATAAATGTAAAATTAAAAAAAATCATATTAGTTAAATGTCTCATAGAAAAATCGCTACAAAAAAAGTATTGTTTTGTATTATTGGCATCACACTTTAAGTGTTATTGTTTATGCGGGGATGCCACATGAATTTTATAGTTTGATGTTTACACAGACGAATAGACTAGAACATACTAATGTTCATAGACTACGTCATGGACTAGTCCACAGAATAGTCAACAGACTGCTCCATCGACAATAGTCTACTATGGAATAGTCCATAGACTATTGAATAGACTAATTCATAGACAAGTCTGTAGACCAATCCTAGTTCTAGTTAGTGCGCTAAGCCATAGACAAGTCAATACACTAATCAATAGACAAGTCAATAGGCGGTTCAATGGACTAGTCAATAGCCATACACTAGTCATTTGACTTGTCCTTATATTGGTCACTAGACTCATCGAAAGAAAAATTTTTTAATCTAGCGACCAAAGTATAGTTTTTTAAACTGAATCCGAATCTGGACACAGAATTTCTCTTTTATATCAAGTTTTTCAGATATCGTGTCATAAATACTGAAAAATTCCTTTTTTGGAATAAATTTGGAATAGAGATATAAATATGATGTTTTTCTATTCTAATGACACGATATCTCAAAAACTGGATGTGATGGAGAAATTCCAGATTCAGAGTCAGCACAACTCAATCTTTTAGAAATGTATGCTTTGGTCTCCAGGTTAAAAATTTTTTGGCCTGTTTTATTATTCTTTTTTTTTTTTTTTTGGAAAAATAAAATTAAATTGTTTATTTGTTTATATCACAGGAATTTCAATAAAATACACAAAACTATAATTCACACTCTTGACAGCTAATTCTTATAAATTCCTATGCAGGAATTGAACCATGATTTTTGCTACTTTTTTTATAAATTTAAACATTTTAATACTTAATAAGTACACAATTTAAATTCTGCTGGCAACTAAATTAAATAAAATTTCAATATTTATTCATATCACATGTTATAGCTACCACTTGAATTAAATTCTTTTGATTTAATGGTTTTAACAAAAAAAGTTATTTTTATTAAATTTTTTTTAAAAAAAGTTATTACATTTTTTTTTTTTTATAGAAAGCTTTAAAAATGAAGAACTGTTTAAGATTAAAATACTTAATTCAAAGAAATGATAAATGACAAGAAATTTAAAAATTTGTAAGCAATATTTTCGAAAATTTTCTTAAACTAAAGGCCCTAATATCTTAAATTACTAAAATGCTTACACATAGTAACCGAAAACTTATTTTGAATTAAATTTAAAAGAATTTTGTGATAGTAACGAGTATTTGTTTATAATTTCGGGTACTTTATAAATCGACTTTCGAACAAACGACTTTTTGTAGAAAACTCAAAGTTGACAGTTTTGTCTTAAGGAAGTCGGTAAATATTAACTATATTGTAGGAAAAAGTAGATTAATTTTTACTTATTTATTTTCAATTACAACAGTGTTGCCTACATTTTAACTGTTTTTTTTTTACAAAAAACTTTATTAAGCAACACTGTTTGTGCTTGAATGCAGTGATGTCAACACTCTTAAAGTAATAAAAGCTTAAATATATTGTTTACAGATTAGATTTTTCTAAGAATCAATGGCCCCATAAACATGTTAAAGGTGAATTCTTATAATTTCTAAAAATATAATAAATTATGTATATTATTTACAATAAATGTCATAATATAAATATTTTGCTGTCAAATATTTAAATATGCAATTTATTTAAAAATTGCATCATATTATTCTTGACCCTTTATGACTTTTTGTTTTTATGAAAAATGCACCTAAATATTTTCAATATTCTTCATGTTTTCGATTAGAGGGTAATTAAAAATATATGATATATTAACAAAATTATACATTTACAAATATATGTATTTTGTTATTAATTTAATAACATATTAATATGAAACCTGTGTCTAACTTAAACCAAATTAATGTTATTATTGTTTTGTTAGCAAAACAATTTTTTATATTTTTAATTGTAAATTAATTTTATATTATTTATATAAATAACAATTAGAAACAATGTTTGGAAAGATGTATAAAACCCTAGGATTTAAGATAAAGTTCTCTAACATGTTTTACAAAATGATTTTTAGATTTTTCAATATTTAGTTTTTAAGTGGAAACCCTAAAAAATCTGTGAAAATTTGATTACAAAAAAGTTTATTTGTTAATAAATAAAACAATTTTGTTTACTTTGTGTACTCAGTTATTAAATATGACTTTATTGTAAATTTAAAAGCTTTCAAAAGAAAAATTATATTTACGATTTTCTCTATAATATTTAAAAGTCAGCTGATCATTTTCTATAGAATTTGCTTATTTATTTTTTTCTAAAGAGACATCATGCAATTTTTGCATTCATTTTGAAAAACAGCTTAACACAAAAAACATTTGTTAATAATAAAATAATTAATTAATGATTTTATAGTTTAATTGTTTTTAATTAAATGTTTGAAATATTTGAACACGAAAATTCATTTAACTTTTTTCTATTCACATACTTTTACTAAATATAAGTGACGAGTAACATTTTAAATGTTATTTATGAATGTTGTGACTAATTGTTTATTAACTAAAATTGTTGAGAAATTGTAATTGTAATGTTGTCTCTAAAACAAAATGATGGTTTTGTAAGTTAATAAACCTCAATGAATTGTTTTAGAACAAAAGACGTTTTTGTAGTTATTTTTAATAATACATTTTTTTAACAAAAGCATTTGTTTTATAAAAAAAAACACTTGTTTTATAAAAAAAAAACACTTTAATTATTTTGCGGTTCAATAAATTTTGATTTAAGTTTTTTTGTGTGGTGCGTACAGTAATTGTTAATAATTAATTTAATTTAGAGCAATTACAATTACTATAATTGGGCATAAATATATATTTATATGTCAATTTTGGGTAAATGTATTAATATGGCATCAATAAAGGATAATAAAAATTAGCTTTTTATTAGGTATAGTTAGCAACACTGATTTACAACTAACGGTATTTAATGATAATAGTGATGCCACGCCTTTTGGCAAAAACCCTATTTAATTTACCGCGAGAATCTATAGTTGAAACAGAAAGTCGGCTTTTTGCAATTTACGAAAAGTCGACTTTTCTGCGTTTTACATAATTAAACTGTCGGCATTTCCAACATTTTCTGAAATTTATCGACTTTGTTTACTTTTTGACGACTTTTTCATTGTCTATAATTGAAACAAAAAGTCGACTTTACAACTTTTGGTACTTATGAAAAGTCGACTTTTTGTAATTACAGTCGACTTTCCAACTTTTTTCAATTCTGAAATTTTCAACTTTACGAACTTATCCCACTTATTTGGACGTTTATTCACAAAATTTATTATTTGACTTTGTTAGGACAAAATAGTCGACTTTGACTCTTTGATTGGTTTTCGTCTATTATTTACAAAATCGATCACTTGACTTTTTTTCTTTCAAGATGGTCTACTTATCGGTTTTGTTAGGACAAAATAGCGTACTTTTGTATAAAAATTCTGTTCATAGAAGAGAGGTAGATGGAATAAAGTCGACTTTTGGAATTTTTAAAAATTCGACTTTTGGAATTTATAAAAATTCGACTTTTCGACCTTTTAAAATTTTGAAATTGAGGTAGATACAAATAAAGTCGACTTTTTGAATTTATTAAATGTCGACTATTCGACCTCTCCAATGTTGGAATTCTAGACTTTTTAAACTTTCGGTTGTTCAAAAGGCAATTCGTAGAACCTTAAAATATATGGAATAAAGTCAACTTTTTGAATTTATAAAAAGTCGACTTTTCCCCAATTTTGAATTTGGGAATTTCTAGACTTTTTGAATTTATTTCGTTATTTTATGAACAAAATCGTTTATTTGATCGATTTTTTCTTATTTACCGATTTTTCGACTTTTAATTACGAAATCGATTTTCCGAATGTCGTTAATTTACACTTCAAAACAAATCTTGAAAACCTTAAAATTCTATTCTATGCTTTAGAAACTATTGAGCGACACGTTTTATATAAAAAAAAAACTTTAAAATCTAGAGCACTTTAATTTTGTTTTATTCCTCATAAAACACGTCATTTTGTCAATTAGTTTGGTTTTACTTTTTTTTGAATTCTTGCACAAATTATCGACTTTTTACATTCTATACGATTCCTAAGCTTATTAAACTAAAAACCTTCATTCATATTAGTTTAGCCTATAAGTAGAGAGAGCGAGAGGTTCGAAGAAAATTGTGTGTGTTTTTACATGTTCTTTTAATTCGAATGTTGTCTGCGCCAGCTGATCAGAGGTAAAACAAAGTAAAGCAAACTTATGTGACAAGTATTAGGTTACAAAATATGTGCGGGAAAATAGTAAAAAATAAACAGTGTTGCCAAAAAGTGCTTTAAAATTAACTGATTTATGACAAAAATAATAATAATTCAAATATAGGTATTATGTACTAAGTTTATTAATGTTATAGATTTTGACATATCCCTATGGCCAAGAAGACAAAATTTCCCCAACATCTGGCAACACTAATTTAATGTCTAAATGAGACCAAAACAAAAAAAATGTAAATACCAAAGTCTCAATGCAAATCAACACCATTTTGTGCAATAGTTTTGTTGATTACCAACAGCAACAACAACAACAACAATTAAACTAGTTACAATTGCAATAAAATATGTAACAAACATACACCAACAACCAAAGATTTGTTGACAATTTCAAAATATTTAATAAATATAACAACAGTCTTATAATAAACGTTAAGAAGTTAAAAGCAAAAAAATACCAAAAAAATTTAAAATTTTAATAACAAATTAAAGAAAATGTTTACCACAGCTATACAAACTGCCCAAAAGGTAAAAAAATATTTAATTTTGTTAAAAAATTAAAAAAAATCGTTTTTGTGTCATTTGTTAACTAGAGCAAGTGAAAGTGTGGGTAATTTTCCAAAAATGAAAAATTTATTATAAATTAAAATTAAATAACAAACAAATTTATAACAGTATCTGTTTTATCAGCAATAAAATTTATAAAAAAATTTGATTTATTATCATATCATATTTTTTTCATTATTTTTATTAGTGCGTATAATAAAACATTTTAATCAATTTTGAAGTATAAAAATAAATTTTAAAATTTGTCTTTAAAAAAAACACACACAAATTTTAAAAACAAAATAAAGTTCACTTTGCACTCATATTTAATGGTTTTTCTATCAAAAAATGACGAAAGTCTAACGCCATTTTGTTTAAAAAAAAATATGATGTTATCAATGATTTATTTTAATTAATATTTTTAATAAATAATTATTAAAGTTTAATAGAAATTCTAATACTTAAATTTATATTGATTTTATTATCATAATTAGGAAATAATATTTTTTTGTAGTTGTCATTGTTTTATTATTAATAAATATTAAAAGATTATCAGTTAAATATTAATATTGCTTTTTTATAATCTTAAGTTTTTAACAATTCAAGTGTCATTTATTATTTTTAGTTTAAAAGTAAATTTTTTATTAAAACAAAATACAAATTTTGCTAAAATTTAATTTAAATTAAATTCCTCGAACTTTGATTACCGATTTCAAGATTTATATCGGCCTTAGAAAAACCATTTTCTAATGATTACTATCAAATGTGAAATTTCCTCGCTGATAATTTCTAAATAAAAAATCCCCTCATCATAAAATTATTATTTAGTATATTAAAAATTGTTTAGCACTTGAATAATCTTTCGAAATTATTATCAAAAATTTTAAAATCACCCTATTAAATAAAATCTCTAGGTGTGTGCCTTAATGTCTTAAGGTCTATGACGCTGTGACTTTTTGACAAATGTTTTTATTTTGTACTCGTTCTAAGATTATAATTTATTTATTTACTGGAACATCTTCAAGGCAAATAATTATGAAAACATTATTTTTTTTTTTTTTTTTTTTGTTAAATTTCTTCTTTATCAATTTAAAGGCACGTTTTTCGGACAGTTTAATTTAAGTTGTGTTTTTAAAAACAAAACATAGCAATAAATTTCATATTATCACAATTATAATTAATATTTTTATAAAAATTTCCTAAATTTTTTGGGAAATTAAGACTTGAGAGGGAGTTCCACAAGAGCAATGTGATCAGTATTATCTCTTCATAAATCACCAATTATGAACCGGTCTGAACAGTTTCTGCTGGACTAACAATTGACCATTCGGACAGATTTCGATCTTCTCATCTTCCTTTAGTCTGTATTTCCTAGTCGATTTATCGCATATGGTCCATGTAACGACTTGGAATTTCTAAATTGGAAATATTACTGTAGGCTTTATAGCCTGTTGGAAAACTGATCAATCTTATAATGATCACGATCACTACTGAAATTCGAAAGAATTATTCTAAATATGGCAAGATCAGCCTTCAAAAGCTAACAAATCAGTTGTGATAGCGAATTGGATTCCTGATTCGGATTTTGCAAGAAATACTAAGTGTTCCTTCAACTCGCATCGTTTCAGTATCTGGGCCCATATTACGGCATACGTGAAGATTTTTGATTTCGGAAAGAAGCCCGTCATGCCTTTATCAGCGGCCTTGCTTGCGTAGTCGGTGCGTACTTCATAGTCGAGATATCTGGATGAAAGCACTGATCTAAAGCATACGAATATTCTACTAGATTAGAGGACCACGTTAGGTCAGTCTTTTGGTCAAAATCATTCCTATAAATATTACAAATGTTAATTAAAAGTTAAGAAAGTATTAATTAAAACTACTGAGAGATATTCAAAGTGTGGATTTTTCGCCACTCGCAATAAACTTGTGATATTTTATGTCAACATGTCGCATCGTAGTCGATTAAGTCCAAATTACGCCTAACAATCATCCGAAAACATTATGAAACGTTAATTGTCTGTTTAAATCCTCATAAAAGTGCTAATCCACTAAATCAAAACAAACGAGCAGAAACAAACGAAGACTTTAAAGCAAAACCCTGTAATACTTCGGGATAAAGAATCGCCTTAAAATAAAGAAATCTTAAAATGGAAGAAACCAAAGTTCCCTTGGACATAAATGTCACGTACAATTGAAAACTTTCCAGACAATTCTTGGGAGAGAAAGGCTTATTTGAAGTTCAATTTAACAGACTCAGGAGTGGCTCGATTTCTTAATCATATTAGAACCAATTCTCAATATTTATATGATTGTCAGCAAGATTGAATACAAACTCCTGCTTAAGATCACTATAGAATGTTAAATTCCCGCATTGAACTTAAAAACTTTATGGGATAAAAATAATGATATGTGCTTAGAGGTATCTTTTGCAATCTACAAAATCTACGTATTCTCGTATTACTTTGGAAGTAAACTTTTGTTGACCCTTCAGGGAAGTAACTCTCACTGATCTCGTTCCATGATTAATGTATAGAATTGATTTTTGAATAAAGATTTCGATACACAGTAGTCGATCTTTCAGCGCCCAAGCAACTAAATATTAATATTAATAGAAAGCTAATTCAGTGAAATCCAATTATGGGAATCTGCATTTAATGCCAGAATATAAAGATGAATTCAAAACTTTGTGATCTCAACTTAAATAGGAACATTTACCGAGATTTTCGAAATTAGGTCAGACTGCAATGACATTTTGAATAAAATTGTTTTTTAAAGAGCCATACGACTGTCAAATTTTCCATCCCTATTTTCTATCAATGTGTTTTGGTTTCATTACACATTGCGTTTAGAATATCCCGTCTGTTCTCTTCTACACAATATTTTGACAGATCATATTACTTGTGGTATAATGTAAAAGTAGCTTTAAATGGCAAAATTCACATAGATTTGTTAGTATCATCTTGTTCCATATTCAGAGGGTTAAAACTAAACCCACAGCTAATGCACCATTCATTTAAGGATCTAGAGACAGTTTTAGTTGTAAAATTTCATAAAAGTTATGTCCTTAGTTTAATCCCTAATTGCTGCATGCATTAGGAACAGCTAAAGGTGATAAATCTATTGAAAACTCCGCTAACTTTAATATACAAAAGGAGTACTCGCTGTTTCCTAGGTACTTTTTAAAGAATTCTCATTACAAACTTACATTTTATAATAATAAAAATCCCCTTTATATTTGACACTGATAAACAAAAGTATGTACCTAACTATTTTCTAACAAAAATTGCCATCTTATTTAAAAAAAATAACATAAATTTTCCATTCATATCCTTTTTCTTACAAAAAATTTTCCACTGAAAAAAAAACAAAACAAACTAAAACTGTTGTAACGACCTAGCACTGCTTTAACAGTGGATAAAACAGTTGTTAATGTTAAAGAGCTGTCAAAAATAAAACGTTTTATATCTCTTTCAATAACATTTAACATTTATAAATAAACTTAAAAATTCCCAATATACATTAACTATAGAGAAATGCACATTTATATTATCACGTAATATTAAGGTGTTAAAACTCCTAAATACTAAATTTAGTAGAAAGAATACCTTGACTTAAAACATGGTTGATTAAGAGTTTTCAAAAGAAAAAAAACTACGTCTACAGAGAATGAAACCTAAACAACAACAATGAAAAATAAATCTGTAAATGAGAAAGAAAAACAAGAATATAATAAAAACAAAATAAATAAAATAAACCGGTATGAATATGAAAAAAAAAAACAAAAAAAACAAGATTGAGTCAGTCAGACAACGGCACACCAATAGCCAAAACGTACTGTTAGATACAATACAAAAAGCAGGCAGACAGACAGAGAGCCATAACGACCTATAGACACTACGAGAATGATACATGCAGTCAGTCAACGTTTTGTCAGTCATTCAGTATATTCGCAAACGTAAAACTTTACAGACGTGTGTGGTGTACAACCCTGTAGCGTTGCCAACTAAAAAAAAACAAATTAGAAAATTTCTATACATTTCGAACGCAAATGTAAATAAACAAAAAAAAAGCATATAAATTACAATAAAAATCTGTGTTAAAAACCCAAATTAAACAAACAGTGATGTGTCTGTAGCCGGTGACAGTCTGTTGACAGATGGCAAATTTAATTGTTTACAGTTTAACTTAATATTATATGCTAAAATAGTGCATTACAAGAATTTCATTTCCAATTAAATGTTACTGTTTTTATTTTTAAAATAAAACGCAAATTTTAACAAAAATATATACGTTTTTATATATTTATTTAAAATAAAAAGAAAATAAAGATCCCACACAACACGAAATTTGATAAAAAAAAAAAAAATAAACAATAAACTCAGTTTAAACGCTGGTATTTAGCATATATTTGCAAAATAAATAAAATAACACGAATTGTAATTTAAAGCAATTGAACTTTTTTTTAACAAAAAAAGTGTTTAAAAATAAACAAAGAAAGTCTTTAAAAGATGTGTGAATTAATCTTAAATCCCGCCATGGATTGTGAGGTAAAAAATATATTAATTTATTGTAATGGTATTTTTAAGCACGAGTTAATTTGGAAAAGAAAACATTTTTCATTAGTTTTTTATTTAAGTATTTTATTTTCTTTTGTTTAATTTATTTTATTTTTTTCTAACAAAGCGTGACCTGTTTTTAATGTGTTTGTCAACACATATAAATAAAAAAAAAATAGTTTGCAGTTTTTTTCAAAATTTCATTTCCGCAATCGCAATTCTTGAACACAATAGTTGTGCAAATTATTTTATAATTTTATTTTTATTAAGTAAATAAGGTAATTTACAGAAAATTATATAGGTATATTTTTTTATTGGAAACAAACATTTAATATAAGTTTTATAAATACAAAAAAACGACAAAAACTAAACCTGTTAAAAGCAAAATTAAAAGAAATTTATTTAATATTTTCGTGTTTAAAAAAATACTGTTATATTTTAAATGAAATAAAATAAAAAAACGTGATCGTGTAATCTCAAACTACACAAAACTACTACCTTCATTTGATTAGTAAAAATTTATATAATTTTTTGGATATTCCTCTGCTTCAAACTCTTAATTTCCTTCATTATCTTTAATTTCAAAAATTATTTGGTAAATTTGAAGGTTTTAAAATTTGAAGGTTTTTTTACTTAAAAGTTTTATGAATTTTGTTTTGTCTTTTCTTAGAATTGAACTTTTTTTGTTGACTGATTAAGCAACCAAAATAATAAAGAAACCTGTTTAATTGTCTTTTTAACATAAATGACTCATTTCTAAATAAAAGAACAATTTGTTAAACAAATATTATTTGTTTTAAACAAAACCACAATAAAAAGAACAAAAATATTAAAACAAAAAGATAATTTTCATAATAAATTGTGTTGAAATTATATTAAATGACCTTTGGGGTCACATAAGAAAACAAAATAAATTATAAGGAATTCATATTAAACATTTAATATTAATTTATTGCAATTCAAACTTTTTCTTATAATCTCTATATTTGTATGTTATTTGAAGCATTAACATTTTGATCCTTGAGTACAAGATAAGGGTTAATGCATTGTTACTAGTTATGCCAACTTGTATTAGGTAAATCCAACTATTTGTGATAAAAAAACATATTAATCAGCAACCACATTATAATTCCATAACTACTAATCACATTTAAAATAGTCTCTAGATTGTGCAAATCACTTGAAAGACGTTTCTTTTGCGAATTCTAACAAAAAGATTTATTTTGATTCTTTTAAATACTAAATTTACTATTTAGGGCGGTTTTCTTACTACTCAGTTAAACTAGGCTTAACTTACTGCTAGATTAAACTCGGAACAAATTTAGGCTGTTTTTTGCAAATATTACTTTTGTAAAATGAAAAATCTTATAAAAAATTAAAATAAACATTTAAAACAATAAAAATATTGATAAAACAAATCATCAAATTACTATTTAGTTAAAAAAATAATTAATTATAACTTAGGTTTAATTGGCCAAAAACACTCAGTTAAACTAAGATAATCACCCCTATTGCCAATCAACATTTCGCGTGAAATATGTTCCCTTTTCACTTTTTTCGTTCACTAACTTTTTTCCCCTGTTGTGAAATTTGTAAACAATGACAATGAACAGCTGTTGCATACAAAATCAACTATTGTGAATGAATTGTTCACGGCAAGTTCACGATAGCAGTTTTCTCTTCGAGTGGAATGAAAATTTCAAGGGAACAAAAGTTTCACTTCTATTTGCGATAGGGGTGCATAAGTAACGTAACTGATTACCACACAAAACATAGTTTAAAATAGGTTTATTTATCAGAAAAACTCGCCCTTAGTCTATAAATTGATGGCTCTACAATAAACTCTTAAGTTTATAGAGCAAACTTTAAGCGATACTGTTTATCCTTATAACTTTTAAAAAGTCGACTTTCGCAGCTAAAAGTTACTTTTCATTTATAAAAATTTGATTTTTCCACACTTTAAGTAGACCTTTTAACTTGTACTTGTATCGAAATCAAAAATGGCATAAACATTTGAACACCGCGTCTGCTAACGAAGTGGTCCACCCTTTTCGAGCATGGATGGTCGTATATCACAAATAACACAAACAATATTGGCCTCTAAGGCTTCATTTGTTACTGGTTTATCAGCATTGACAGAGAGGTTTCAAATCGCATGACCTTGAAGGCTAAATAACATGACCATTACTCGAAATTTTGATTTCAATTTAAAATTTTGGTCCACTTTTACAATATCGGCCTCTAAGGCTTCAATTGTTACTGATTTATCAGTATATACTAGTAACTTCACGAGGCCCCCCATAGGAAATAATCGAGAGCTGTCAAATTGTAAGACCTTAGAGGCTAAATAACACGACCATTACTCGAAATTTTTGATTTCATCGAATCGGTCTCACCCGGATCAATATCATTGTTCAGTAAAAATCCAATAAACCACCAAAGTGGATAATTTGGTAGCATTGTTCAAGGGTCAGTCTATTCATGACGATTAACTAGAATGCGTATTGATGGAATAACACAATTTTTGAAACAACCAACAACAGTTATCAACCAAAAGGTGTTTTTTTAGACTTTTGTTTTGAAAATTCGATTATTCGATTGTTTTTATTAGAAAAAGTCTACTTTGTATTGATGCAGTACAAACTTGCAAACTAAATATCAGTTTCATTAAAAATTGTATAAATTTACTTTCACATATAATTAATGCTTTTGTGCAAACACATCTGACATCATTGCAAACCATTTGCATCAACAAACCTTCGACATTTGAAACCAGTGATGTCAATTATGTTCTTTTGAAATTTAAACTGTCTTTTACTAACGAAACCACTTTCTGGAACAATTACTTTAAAGAATACAAATTTTTTCTAAAGAAATTTAGTAAATTATATAAATTATACAAAGTAAAATGGAGAAAAGCCATTTTATTGTAACCTCAAAGAAAATGTAGGTTAATAAAGTCTAATTTTTTATTGAGGTTAAAAGAAAGGAAAATTTTTTTTAACAATTAAGCGAAATTTAATACATACAGCTATTTGTATAAAAAAAAATTGACACAAACTACTTAAAAATAAATAAATATAATGTGGTGAAAGTTTAATTTTTTTTATATAAGTAGTTGCTTAAGTTGGCCAAAATGTCAATGACATAAAATTACTTTTCAAAATATAAAAATTAAAAAGTTTATAAAAGAAAAGTTTGAACAAATGTTTGAAAAAATAACCAAATTCTCTTGATATCAAATATGGAATGTTAAACTCTTAAAGTAATTAGAAACAATGTAACAAAATCATTAAAATTAAACACCAGTTTTATTTGTTTATTAAATTGTCTACAAAAATTCCTTTTTATAATTAACAAATCAATAATACAATTTTAACAAATTGCTTTGACATTGTTAACAATAATTTATTATAAATTACAACTCAATTATTTACAATCATCCTTTTCAAAATGTCAAAATTTGATCTAGCAACTGTTATGTTCTTGCTCCACAAATGACCCATTAACATGTCACTCAAATAATATTGAATTATATTCAATATAAAACAATAATAAGAAACAACCTTGCATTATAACAACTTCACACTGAAAAAAGTTACACTTGAAGAAAAGTTTATTACCCTTTTTTTATTTTCAAAACAATAATAAACTTTTTATTTAAGATTTTATGAATTTATTTAAAAACAAAACGCATTTAATAGATAACAAACAAAATAAGTTGTATGCAACAATTTTTGTTGTTGTCTAGCTAGCCATTAATAAATTAAACATAATTACTCATAAATTAAATAAATAATAAATTATTTATGCCATGCAATTTATTATTGTGTATTTTTTGTTCACTATATTTAAAGGTATTAAAATCAACAATAAATGAAGATGTATTTATAATTTAATTTATTAAAAGTTTTGTTTTTGTGATGATAACTATGTTATCTTTTGAATAATTTACAATAATTTTATAGTTATTTACAGATAGAAATAATAATATTATTATTATAAATAATAGCAAACAAATGAAAATGTGTAATCGATTTTTATCTTTTATAAAAATTATAGAAAACAACAAGTGATATAAAATTTTATGATGATGAGTAAATTTATTAGTCATTTATTATTTTAAACAAAATATTTTTAAATGAAAATGAGATTTTTCATTAAAATTAAAATTGGGAATAGAACACATAAAATTACAAGCCGAACTTACTACAAGGAAAGTCCAGCTGTTTATATTTTTGTTTCGAGCTGTAACTGTCAAATACTTTTGTGTGTGGCAGTAAACACAACAAAAACATTGCTAAATGTGTTTAACTGGAAATAAATCTGAACTATAGACTAGACTATAGATTAGACTATAGACTAGACTATAGACTAGACTAGACTATAGACTAGACTAGACTATAGACTAGACTAGACTAGACTATAGACTAGACTAGACTATAGACTAGACTAGACTATAGACTAGACTAGACTAGACTATAGACTAGACTATAGACTAGACTAGACTATAGACTAGACTAGACTATAGACTAGACTAGACTAGACTAGACTATAGACTAGACTATAGACTAGACTATAGACTAGACTATAGACTAGACTATAGACTAGACTATAGACTAGACTATAGACTAGACTATAGACTAGACTATAGACTAGACTATAGACTAGACTATAGACTAGACTATAGACTAGACTATAGACTAGACTATAGACTAGACTATAGACTAGACTATAGACTAGACTAGACTAGACTAGACTAGACTATAGACTAGACTATAGACTATAGACTAGACTAGACTATAGACTAGACTAGACTAGACTAGACTATAGACTAGACTACAGACTAGACTATAGACTAGACTAGTCTATAGACTTTAGACTAGACTATAGACTAGGCCATAGACTAAACTATAGACATGACTACAGAATAGACTAAATTGGATCTTCCGTATAATAACTTTTGTAGAAATTGCAGTAAGAAGGATGAGGAGTAGATTTAATACTTTTCGTATACAATACCTCAACTTTTTCTGTTTCACATGTAAAATAACTCAAGAAATAAGGAAAACATAAACGAAACATGTAAACTAATTAAAACACTTATCAACACTGTGTAAAATTTACAGTGTGGGAAGGTGATTTAATTAAAAATGTAAATATTATTGTTTTGCACATGAAGTTTACAAAGCAAACTAAGAATAATGTGACAATATTAAACGATTCTACTTAAACTAAATGTTATTCTTAATAAATACCTACTTTCTCTTTTGGAACTTAAAAAATATGCGTTGACATGTTTTATAATAAATTTTATTTAAATGATTTTTTAATTACTATTATTATATGGCAATAAAATTGTGCACACAAGTTCCCACTAAATATTTTACAGATTGTACTTTGCTTTAAAAAAGTATATTCTTTCTACACATTGACATTTAAACAATTTTAAACAGTTATATTTGTTTATTAATAATTTAAAGACTCCTTGTAAATAGCTATAATTACTATATTTGCAAACTATTTATATACGATGAATGTACTTCAAAGACTGTTACACATGTTTAGAACATTTTATATTTTTTCAAAGTCAAATTTAAAATTTATGCACATTTTATTTTTCGCAAAAAAATCTAAACTAAATATTTGTTAAGAAACAAAGTAACAAAAAGTTAAAGCTTTTAGAAGAGAAGGCGCGCAATTGGCGCCAGGAATTTCTAACAATATAAATTTTGTGCACTACATGCAATGCCACTACAATGGAAATATTTTTTTTATAAACAACGTACATCCGTGTCTAACTATGACGTCTATTTGTCTATTATGATATCAAAACTATGTAATTTTAACAAACTTTTATTTTTTTTCATTTATTTTGCTGTGGCTTTTCTGTTTGTGTTTGTTAAGTTAAATTGTTATAATTAGTTTATAATTAAAAGTTTTTAAAAATGTCTGCTTTATTTTTATATAAATTCGTTTTTAATTAAAACAAAAGAGGTTCAATCAAGAACATGTGGGAAAATACGTTTCCACTGACTAATTCAATTGGTAAACAAAAAAAAAAACACAATAAACCTTGACTGAGTTTTTTTGTTGTTGTAAATTAGCAGACGTAATGTTTGAGGAAGGTTTTGTAATTTTTTTATTTGCGTAAGATTGTTATACATTTCTTTTTTCATGTTTTTATTTGTTTAGATTGGGGTTAGGTGTAAAAATTCGAGAAATTCCCATAGGCTGCATGTTGTGCTCTGCTTTTCATAAAAAAGTCTGGTGGAAAACTCGCTTATAGCGATCCACAAAAAGAATTATTGTAGTCTGCAGTCTATTGTATAGTTTAGTCTATAGTCTATCCTGTAGCTTAGTCTATAGTCTTAGTCTGATCTATAGTCTGGTCTATCGTCTAGTCTATAATCTTGCCTATATTCTAGTCTATAGTTTATTCTATAATCTAGTCTGTAGTCTAGTCTATAGTCTAGTCTATAGTCTAGTCTATACTCTAGTCTATAGTCTAATCTATTGTGTGGTCCTGTCTATAGTCTAGTCTATAGTCTAGTCTATAGTCTAGTCTATAGTCTAGTCTATAGTCTAGTCTATAGTCTAGTCTATAGTCTAGTCTATAGTCTAGTCTATAGTCTAGTCTATAGTCTAGTCTATAGTCTAGTCTATAGTCTAGTCTATAGTCTAGTCTATAGTCTAGTCTATAGTCTAGTCTATAGTCTAGTCTATAGTCTAGTCTATAGTCTAGTCTATAGTCTAGTCTATAGTCTAGTCTATAGTCTAGTCTATAGTCTAGTCTATAGTCTAGTCCTATAGTCTAGTCTATAGTCTAGTCTATAGTCTAGTCTATAGTCTAGTCTATAGTCTAGTCTATAGTCTAGTCTATAGTCTAGTCTATAGTCTAGTCTATAGTCTAGTCTATAGTCTAGTCTATAGTCTAGTCTATAGTCTAGTCTATAGTAGTCTATAGTCTAGTCTATAGTCTAGTCTATAGTCTAGTCTATAGTCTAGTCTATAGTCTAGTCTATAGTCTAGTCTATAGTCTAGTCTAGTCTATAGTCTAGTCTATAGTCTAGTCTATAGTCTAGTCTATAGTCTAGTCTATAGTCTAGTCTATAGTCTAGTCTATAGTCTAGTCTATAGTCTAGTCTATAGTCTAGTCTATAGTCTAGTCTATAGTCTAGTCTATAGTCTAGTCTATAGTCTAGTCTATAGTCTAGTCTATAGTCTAGTCTATAGTCTAGTCTATAGTCTGGTCTATAGTCTAGTCTATAGTCTAGTCTATAGTCTAGTCTATAGTCTAGTCTATAGTCTAGTCTATAGTCTGGTCTATAGTCTAGTCTATAGTCTAGTCTATAGTCTGGTCTATAGTCTAGTCTATAGTCTAGTCTATAGTCTAGTCTATAGTCTAGTCTATAGTCTAGTCTATAGTCTGGTCTATAGTGAAGTCTATGGTCTAGTCTATAGTCTAGTCTATAGTCTAGTATATAGTCCAATCTATTATGTGGTCCTGTCTATAGTCTAGTCTTTAGATGGGAAATGTTGAAAAAGAATTGGTTTTGTGTATAATATATCCAGTATACATTGATATCGTGTCCTATAACTGCTCTTACTCAATTCGCCTAACGATAGGAGCAGTTCGGCCGTAAATGCATCTTTATATCTTATAAATGTACGTTTCAATTGGAGGTATATCCAGCATTGAAGAACTGCTTATGGTTAGGGGTATAACTAAAAGAAGTAGGTACGCCGAACTCTTTTAATGCGAAACTTAAATATAGTTTATAAATTTGATGATCAAAATCAAAACAATTTAAAAATTCTACAAAAGTCTAATGACACTTGCGACTTGCCAAAAACCAATGTATGAAACAATTACGCCTTTAAATTTTTCAGATACTCTTGTTAGAGCTGAATTTCTAATCTAATTTTACACAAATTCCCTGAGTTTTTCTAATTTATTAAACCACATACAATTTAATTTGTTTACATTGCAAATTCTTTGAAAACATGTGTTCAAACTTAGCTTATCAGTTAAGCTTCATTAACGTCAAACCAAAAAGCGACAATTGACAGAAAATTCAAAATAAATTAGATAGCTAAATTTATTTTAAGAAAAAACTTAAGCATACAGTTCTACTTAAACGATGCTAAATATTTAATTATATAGGGCTGTTAATAGTTTAATACAATATTCGAATAAAAATAGATTTTGTAAACTGATTTTTCATAAAAATGATTAAGTTTTCTAAAGCTATTTATAAAATTTAATGAAATATGATTTTATGTTAGGGAAAGTAAATTATCTAGAGTCTTTTTTCAAAGATTAAATAAAATGAATTTCAAAAGTTTTTAAAAGGTCTATAAATATTTCATTGTTTAGTATAGATTTTAAAAATAACATACAATTCAAGGATTTTGTTTACTACATGCTAATGGTAAACGTGACTTTTTAGTTGCCAACTCATTTTAACTAACTGTAGTTGTGCACAAGTTGCCAATTAATTAACAGTGTTGTCAAAACCACAACAAAGAATACATTGAACTCTTTTTAAAAAACTCTTGGTAACAACAATTATTTCAAAGGTTTAACTAAATATTTGCAAGAAAAACAACAAACTAATAAACGATTACTCATTAAATGGATTAACCTGTTAACATAAATATGAAATAATCGATTAAAAACCTCATTTTCACGTTTTTTCAAACAAAAAACGAAAATCTCAGTTTGTGATTGCTTATCTTTTTAATTTATTGTTAAATATCAACAAATCAAATTTATTTAACAACTGTTTTTACGTTTTAACAAATTGTTTTTTAAAATGTATTACCTTTACGGTTATAAATTATAGATGATATGAGGATAATTTCACCATTAATTCTTGTCCCCTTATGCTGAACAATAAATGTTGTCATGTATTGCCCTCATAACAATTATAACAAATGTCTAAATTTAGCCAATTTTTAAAATTTTTTGGACATTTTTAAAATGTTTATATAGCAGCGCCGTGCGACTCTTATCAATTTTACTCCAAACTTTGACTACTACTGTGATTTAAATTTTTATACGTTTAAATGCTACGTAGTATTTTCAAGTGGTTAAATAACACATATTCATATAACCACCTAGAAACCCACCCTTCTACTCCTCTATTTACTCAATTTTTATATTGGTGCTTCGTTTTCCTTATCGGCAATTTATAGCCGATTTTTGACAATTGTTTTAGTATTTGTTTACTATATTAGCCGCCATTAGTAGTAGCTTCTGCTTTTCAAGTGTTAAGATTTTTAGTATAAATGTTTTGACTTCACCAGCTTTACTATCATTCGTTTGTTAATAATTCCCTAGTAAATATGGTTAAAAGTACAATTATATTACCTCAACTAGAGGTAGAACGTCCTCGTAGACGTTCTCTATTCTTTTCGCGTAAACGTGCTGTAAGTTTAAAGAAGAATTAATTTGTGTATTAAATTTTTAAGTGATTATTTTTGATAAAAATTGAAAAATGACTAATAGTCGTATGATCTTTAAACTTGGAAATAGTGTGACGATAAAAAAACATACTTAAATTGAAAAGTCATTTGAAAAATGTGTTTAAATTTGAAAGTTATTAATTTGCCGGTTTTTTGCGTGTTTGTTTATTTTTAAAAAATTTTAGATAACTTTTTTTTGTAAAAAAGATACATATTCGATTTTTTTAATTTGCATAATCGTCGACTTTTAACAGCTGCAGTTTTAAAATCAATTTTTAAGTTTGCTTAATTTATTTGTGTAAAGTTTGCAAGTGTGTAGTTTTGTGCTTTCTGCAAATGTCCTTGCAAATTTGAAACTGCAATGCCACAATAAGACACTACTACTGCAACAGTAAAACTGCAATCGCTACACCATTGCCTATTTGCAACATTTAAAATATCTTTATTAATGGCGGTGCATCGCTAAAATCTACCGTAGCACAGTGGTATAGGAAAAAAAAAAGAGGGAAATAATTCGGTAACTTCTAAACGGTTAATCCGATTTTAATGAAATTTGGTGTGCACAAAGAGGAGGTGTTGTCGAGTTTAGGTTTTGAATTTGGACCTTATAGGCCAACCAGGGGCCCGGCGGGGGGTCCTCAAATTAGGACACCTCGGCTATGTTAAATTTTTAAAACGATCCTATTTCTTCATTTGAGTTCCGATTTAAAAAAAAATTCGTATATAGAATCTCCTCATCGAGCACTATAAAAAATGTCGTAAAGTAAATTATCTCTTATAGTTTAGGAGATATTCGCATTTGAATATTAAAATTTTAAAATTTTTACCGTCCTTACTTTAGTTTTTTTGATAATAGCAGGTCCAAATATTTCCGATTTTCGCCATTTTTTTTATTTGCTTAACAACAAGTTTATATACCAAGCAGTGAAAGAATTATGTAAAAATCATGACTGAGTCCAAAGTTATAGGCATTTAAATTTAAAAAATTAAAAAAAGGCGATTTTTTGACATTTTTTTGGGAAAAAAGTATCTTTTTCTTTTTAAGTTATCTAAAAAGTTTCTAAGAAGATGTATATAGAATTTATACTTTTTGGAAAGCTGACTTTACATAAAATACGATAAATGAAACAAAACCTAAAAATTTTTGATACCGAGGGGACCAGGTCCATCCAAAAAAACCCTATTTTTTATGGAAAATTAAATTTTGAGCAAAAATTCTCAAATCGCATAGTCGATATCAAATTATAGTGACCTGTTTTATATGACCCAATAAGTTCTTAATCATTTTGTAACGGGTTTCGATAACCCCGCCCCTGGTATGGATATAATAGGCAAAAAACCAAAAAATCCCATTTTTGGGATTTTTTAAAACTTTTTTGGGAATTCCGGGATTTCTAATAAGAAAATTCGAAATTTTTATTTAATTTTGGATTTTGAGTAAAAAAATCTACCTAACTGTAAAATTTCATCAAAAAATATTCATAAATAAAATTTTTATTGCAATTTGAAAAATTTGTATCTTCGCAAAAACTGAATAAAAAACATTTTTTAATTTTTTTTAAAAAAAGTATTCCGCGAATTTTTTAATTTTCAAAAATTATATACAGTTTTGAAAAATAGACAAAATTACCTTTCCATTGATATATAACATGCCTACCTAATGTTTTTTAAGTGACAAATTAATTAGGGAAAACTCAACATCTTTTAGAAAATTTACCTAGCACTATTATTTTCATCCATATATGTAACAAATTTAAGAGTTAACCTTATGGATGAAAATAATAGTGCTAGGCAAATTTTCTAAAAGATGTTGAGTTTTCCCTAATTAATTTGTCACTTAAAAAACATTAGGTAGGCATGTTATATATCAATGGAAAGGTAATTTTGTCTATTTTTCAAAACTGTATATAATTTTTGAAAATTAAAAAATTCGCGGAATACTTTTTTTAAAAAAAATTAAAAAATGTTTTTTATTCAGTTTTTGCGAAGATACAAATTTTTCAAATTGCAATAAAAATTTTATTTATGAATATTTTTTGATGAAATTTTACAGTTAGGTAGATTTTTTTACTCAAAATCCAAAATTAAATAAAAATTTCGAATTTTCTTATTAGAAATCCCGGAATTCCCAAAAAAGTTTTAAAAAATCCCAAAAATGGGATTTTTTGGTTTTTTGCCTATTATATCCATACCAGGGGCGGGGTTATCGAAACCCGTTACAAAATGATTAAGAACTTATTGGGTCATATAAAACAGGTCACTATAATTTGATATCGACTATGCGATTTGAGAATTTTTGCTCAAAATTTAATTTTCCATAAAAAATAGGGTTTTTTTGGATGGACCTGGTCCCCTCGGTATCAAAAATTTTTAGGTTTTGTTTCATTTATCGTATTTTATGTAAAGTCAGCTTTCCAAAAAGT
Organism: Lucilia sericata; assembly: GCF_015586225.1. Classification (NCBI taxonomy): domain Eukaryota; kingdom Metazoa; phylum Arthropoda; class Insecta; order Diptera; family Calliphoridae; genus Lucilia; species Lucilia sericata. The sequence continues at coordinate 26,690 of NW_023995669.1, read as the reverse complement.
ATAAATTCTATATACATCTTCTTAGAAACTTTTTAGATAACTTAAAAAGAAAAAGATACTTTTTTCCCAAAAAAATGTCAAAAAATCGCCTTTTTTTAATTTTTTAAATTTAAATGCCTATAACTTTGGACTCAGTCATGATTTTTACATAATTCTTTCACTGCTTGGTATATAAACTTGTTGTTAAGCAAATAAAAAAAATGGCGAAAATCGGAAATATTTGGACCTGCTATTATCAAAAAAACTAAAGTAAGGACGGTAAAAATTTTAAAATTTTAATATTCAAATGCGAATATCTCCTAAACTATAAGAGATAATTTACTGCTACGACGACATTTTTTATAGTGCTCGATGAGGAGATTCTATATACGAAATTTTTTTTAAATCGGAACTCAAATGAAGAAATAGGATCGTTTTAAAAATTTAACATAGCCGAGGTGTCCTAATTTGAGGACCCCCCGCCGGGCCCCTGATTGGCCTATAAGGTCCAAATTCAAAACCTAAACTCGACAACACCTCCTCTTTGTGCATACCAAATTTCATTAAAATCGGATTAACCGTTTAGAAGTTACCGAATTATTTCCCTCTTTTTTTTTCCTATACCACTGTGCGTAGTGCATTTATGACAACATTGGTTCTTTGCAACACTGAAAATATCTTTGTTTTTCAAATAATGAAATTGTAAAATGTACAGTATTACAATTGTCATAACATAGCTTCTTAACAACACTACAAATATTGCATTTCTTTACTTTCTTTGCATTGAAAAAGTAAAATACACAGTGTTGCAATTGTAGCACCATTACCCCTTTGCAACACCCAAATTATAATTGGGGGTAAGAAATATTTTGCGTTTTAGAGCTTAAAATAGTTAATCATAGTATCGATCTTAAATTTTCAAGTTTGCGTCACTTGTAAATGTATCACTTCACGCCCACCTGTCAAAATAAACCTATAAGTTAAATATTGATTTTTTTCAACAAATTATTTAATATAATAATTATCTTTCAATCTTAAACAAATATTGAACAGTTTGTCTTCCGCAGAATATTATAAAAATCAAAAGAAATATGTAAATTTTGTTTTGTAATTCCCCTTAATAACAACAAATTTTACTCCAATTTATAGGAATTTTGAAAGTGTTAATGAAGCTATTGCACGTTTTGAGAAAAAATAAAGAATAAAGTTAATAAAACTTTAATATAATTTACAATCGAAATTTTTAAATTAAATTACTAGTATAAACATAATTTTCAATAACATTTCTGGGAAATTAGTTGGGACATCTGCACTGTTTTACATCAAATGTCAGAAAGAGATGCCACAGTGTTTTAAAGTACTTAACAAATTTTCTACCAGTCTATAGGCTAGAATATAGAATAGACTATGGACTAGAATATACACTAGACTATGGACTAGACTATAGACTAGACTATAGTCTAAACTATAGACTAGACTATAGACTAGACTAAAGACTAGACTAAAGACTAGACTAAAGACTAGACTATAGACTAGACTATAGACTAGACCATAGATTAGACTATAGACTAGACTGTAGACTAGACTACAGACTGAACTATAGACTAGACTATAGACTAGACTATAGACTATGAACTATAGACTAGACTAGACTAGACTAGACTAGACTATAGACTAGACTATAGACTAGACTATAGACTAGACTATAGACTAGACTATAGACTAGACTATAGACTAGACTATAGACTAGACTATAGACTAGACTATAGACTAGACTATAGACTAGACTATAGACTAGACTATAGACTAGACTATAGACTAGACTATAGACTAGACTATAGACTAGACTATAGACTAGACTATAGACTAGACTATAGACTAGACTATAGACTAGACTATAGACTAGACTATAGACTAGACTATAGACTAGACTATAGACTAGACTATAGACTAGACTATAGACTAGACTATAGACTAGACTATATACTAGACTATAGACAATACTATAAACTAGACTATAAACTAAAGTATAAACTAGACTTTAAACTAGACTAAAGACTAGACTATAGACTAGACTATAAACTGGACTGGACTATATAATAGACTATACACTGAACTATATACTACAAACTAGACTATATACTGGACTATAGACTTGACTATATACTGGACTATACACTGAACTATATACTACAAACTACACTATACACTGGACTATAGACTAGAGTAACCGTTGGTTGCATTATTACCTCTAAAAACAACTTAAATTTGGGTAATTTCCGATTAATTTTTCCTAACGGAACTAACCAAAAACAATTAAACTTGTTTTTAACTAATAATATAAAAAAAGTTTTACCTTTAGTAAATTCCCTTTTATTAGTTTCCTATTAAATGTAAAAACCCCTTTTTCCATTTACTATTTTAACAGAAATTACTCGAACATTTAGTTTAATACTTAGCACATGGTTATTTCATAACTTATAAACTAAAACTAGACATCAAAAAAATTGCTCAATTGTCACAATAAATTAACATTAAATATAGAAAAAAAGCTACAAACAAACACGTGGTCAATCATATAATATAGAATGACAAGCACAAGAAACGTGTTAAAACAATTGATTAAATATGTCTACTACATAAGTATATACTTATAAATAGTAATACTTATTAAGAAAATAAAACATAAACAAATGATTATAATCTTTAGAAAATATAAATAACTTTTCTTAAACAAAAACAATAACAAAACATAACCATAACCTTTCAAATCAAATTGTAAATAATCATTCAGTAAATTTCCTTCATTACTCGTTTAACATCTTCTTATTTCTATTTTTAAACATTTATCAGGAAAAAAGAAACAAAAAAAAATAATCTTAATTTTTATATGATTTATAAATAACTTTTATTTTTTATAGAGTTTAGTTGATATTGATTTGTTATTAAATCAAAGATTAAGTAGTTACTATACTACCTATTTTTCTCTTTCTAACTGTCATCTTAAGTTGTAGTAAATTTGTTTAACACTCACAAAATTGATTGTGTGTTATTATTAAGCTTTTTTTTTGTTTATTTTCTCACTGTGTGCTGTTTTTTTGACAAGCAAATTGTGTGAAACCAAGTTGTTGCCATAACAACCTAGTTTTAATTTAAGTTTTATTTTATTATTTAATTAGTAATTTTATTTTAAAACTCACCGTATGTTTTAAGCTAGGTTGTTTTAATTTAAATACACCAACTGTTTTTTTACTATAATTGTTGTTTATTAATTATATTTGGCATGAAAAACTAATTTGTTTTTGTTTTTTATTTTTATTTCTATTTTTCATAACAAAAGGTGCTGTCTATGAGCAGTGAAGATTATCGCAAATCTTCAATATTCCAAACAGGATCATTTGATTTAGATTTCCCCATACCAGATCTAATTGGAACAACAGAAATTTTAACAGAAGAGCATCGGTAAGTTGAGGATTTTAATATTAAATAGTAACATAGGAAAACAAATGTTTGATCCAGAGACTGAAATATTAAAGTATATCCGAATCCGAATTTGGTCTTAAAATTTCTCCCAACACATCATATGCTCGAGATATCCTGTTCTAAAGTTTGAGGCGTTATAACAGTAATATATGTATATATATTGGTCTCTGGGTCTGGACTTTTACAAACTTTGTTGGCCTGTGTATTCCTTAAAATTGTCTTGCAAATTTAGTATTTGACGTTTTCTTTTTCTATTACTTTTAGTGAAAAACTTTGTGGCCATTTACCTGCCCGCGCTGAAGGTTATTCCTGGTCTTTGGTCTTTAGCACATCTCAACATGGATTCTCATTAAATTCCTTATATCGTAAAATGCAGAGACTTGAGAGTCCCATACTCATAGTTATACAAGACACAGAACAGAATGTAAGTAATTTAAACCTAACAGTACATCCGACTAGAAATGCAACTCTGTTCATTCTAAATTCTTAATTAAACTTGTATTTTTTATAAACAAAAACATGCAAAAGAACCATATAATCAACTTTTAAATTTAACAAGGTTTTATTAAACTATTTCTTTTTTAAAGAAATCTTGTTTTCTAAATTATTTTTGTTTTAAAATTTGTCTTAATTAAATTTCGAAATTAATACAAAATTCGTTTTCTCTTTCCAATATTATTGTTCTTTTAGGTATTTGGTGCATTAACCTCCTGTTCCCTGCATGTATCAGATCATTTTTATGGTACCGGCGAATCCCTGTTATACAAATTTAATCCCAGCTTTAAAGTTTTCCATTGGACTGGTGAAAATTTATATTTTATTAAAGGCAATGTGGAAAGTTTGTCAATTGGTGCTGGAGAGTAAGTATCTATAAATTTATGTTCACTAATCTGTGAACTAGTCTATGGTCTAATCTATTGAGTAGTCTATGTACTGATATACTGACTAGTCTCTGAACTAATATATTGAGTAGTCTATGGACTAGTCTATGCGCTAATCTATTGACTAATCTATGAACTGATCTATTGACTAGTCCCAGGACTAAACTATTGTCTAGTCCATGGAAAAATCTATTGACTAGTCCAGTATTCAAGTTGAGTAGTCTATGGGCTAATATATTGACTAGTCTATGGACTGATCTATTGACTAGTCTATGGACTAATCATTTAGTGGTCTATGAACTAATGATTTAGTGGTCTATGGACTAGTCTATGGACTAATATATTGACCAATCTATGGGCCCTTTGTACTGACTAATCTATTGACTAGTCTATGGACTAATCTATTGGCTATTCCATGAACTAATTTATTGACTAGTCTTCGGTCTATTGAATGGTATATTGTGTATAGACTAGTCTATTGACTGTTTATTCTTTTTAGTCTTTTGACTATTCTATATACCAGTATATGGACTAGGCAATAGACATGTATATGAACTGGTGTATGGACTAATCTGGAATAGTCTGTTGGCTAGTCTATGACTAGTCTCTGGATTAGCATATACATATACTATTCTATTGACAAGTATTGAATAGTCAAGTCTATGGACTATTGCTTAATGTATTGGCTAGTATACTGACTATGGACTATTGATTAGTTCATTGACTAGTCTATTGAATAGCCTATTGGCTAGTCTATGAACTATTCTATTGAGTAATCAACTTACAAGTCTATTGGCTAGTATATAGACTAGTCTATTGACTTATGTATTGACTAGTCTACTGACTATTTTACGAACTATTCTATAATCTATTGGCTAGTCTATTGACTAATCTATTGGTTAGTTCATTGACCAGTCTATTGACTGCTCTATATACTAGTCTTTGGACTATTCTATTGACTAGTCAATGAATAGTCTATTTACTACTTTATTGGCTATTCTACGAGGTCATCTTAATCTTTTTTTCTAATTTTTTTTTAACATTCTCTTTATTTCTTTCCACTTCTTCTCTTTCTAGTGGCCGTTTTGGATTATGGCTTGATGGTGATTTAAATCAAGGTCGTTCACAATCCTGCAGTACATATGGCAATGAGCCATTGGCGCCACAAGAAGATTTTGTTATTAAAACACTCGAATGCTGGGCATTTGTTTAAACAAAACTAACCTATAAATTAATAATATTTAAAATTTCTTTTGTTTATGATGTATTTTTATCATCATCTCCACAAAATCCAAAACCTTCTCCCTCAAAAAAAAAAAAAAAAAACAAACAACATTTTTATTTAACCACATAATACATAAATAAATACATACATATATATTTTTTATTAAATGAAAATGAAAAACCTAAACGTAGACAAACAACAAGTATAAGAAGAAACCATATTAATTTAAAATATTTTTATATATTAAACAAAAAACAAATAATTATTATACAAAACAATAATTTAAACGTTTCCAAAAACAAACGCTTAAATATTGAACATGTTTATATAAATTATACAACAAAATTTTGAATTTTTAATTGTTGTTATATAAAAAAAAACCAAACAAGTTAATTAAAATTGTGAAAAAAAAGCTGAAAAAATATTTAGAAATTGAAAGCTAAAAATAACAACAATTTAAAGCATTAAATAAACATTAAAATAATTATTATTGTATTGTATTGTCTCATCAACAAAAAATTTGCCTTCATCAAGTGTGCGACAGAATGTTAGACATTTAGATATATATGTATGTCATTCCGTCAACACATTTATTTAATTATTATAATTTTAAATTTCAACGTGATTATCATCTTCATCAATTATTATCGATATTGTCTTGATTGTTAATTTTGCAAATATTATATATTTACATACATCTGGACATCAAACTGTATTGTCATATTTAGCCATCCATCCATTCATGCATACATTTTTTTTTTCATTTGATACCAAGAATTCTTTATTATTTCTCTTTTTATCTTTTTTTGTTTTTAGTATTTAAGTTCAATTATAAGTTTATTTAGACCTCAAAGAAAAAAAAAACAAAAGCAAAAACTTATTAATTATAATATTATCTATATATTTAGAAGAAAACTAAGAAAAAAACAAAACAAAATACATAATTAAATGATTTTCTTTTTTGTCGTGAATTTAAAACCAACAATTTTTATTAATAATTTAAACAAAACTAACTAAAACTAAACTAAATTATTTAAATAACACAAAAACAACAACAATAAAAACTAAAAATGAATTATGCATTATTTAAAAGCGAACATTTTTATGTTAAACCCACAAGAAACGAAAATAAAATTATTTAAATATGAAAAAAAAAACTAAAAGAATAAAACATTGCAAAATTTTATAAATTATTTAAAAAAGAAAACTTGTGCAATTATCTTACAAGAAGAAAGCCTTTAATTGGTTTAATTAAAATTTTATAAAAACAGTTGTTAAAAGAACGCAACCTTAACAATAAACATCTTAAATAATTTTTAGTTAAAATCCCACAAAATAAACAAACAAGTGATTTTTTTATTTTTCATTTTAATATTTTTTTTTAAAAATGTTTTAGTTAAGCCATTTAATTTTAAAAATAAACAATAAAGAAAAAAACACATTTATTTTTTTGTTTTTACATAATAAAATAAATGCAAAAAATTATAACTTTATATTTATGGTTTTTTATTTTTGACAAAATTTTTCTTTTTTACACTCAACACTTTGTTAGTAATTACACTCCACTTGGAGACCATAAGGTCCATTATGATTCCCTTCATAGAGAGTGAAAATCGTAATACTTGCAGAGGAGAGATCTAAGGATTGGAATTCAACCCACAAGATTTACAAAGTCTATTCCCTAAAGAAAGAAATGTGAGAGAATCTTAGTGTCCCTATAAAACCCAGTCGACGAAATGCCTAATTCCCTAGTAGACTGCGAGGGTTAAGTACCGCAATTCCATGAAGAACTGTCGCACTTCATGGAACCTATTCTCCGGTCATTTCAACCTGAGATTTTGTATTCTAGAACAGTGGCATCATATGTGTGTGGCATCTCTACACTCAACTCTAAATTGTGTCAATTTAATCTCTAAACCGTTCTCCTTGAAAAGTATCGAAAACAACTTACATACTTTCTCCTTGCTGACACAGAATTTTAGAATATGTTCTAAAAGTAACAAACACATTAAATTCCTGTATTCTAATTTTGACGTGGGCATTACTTCTAGAAACCGTTTTCTGAAACATCGTTGTGAAAAAATCACTTAAAAATTACGAAATTTTTTTCGAATATGTACGTAGATCTTGTATGGAACTTTTCATTCAGTTGCCAGATTTGTAAACAAATTATGTCATAACAAATATTTTAACGGATGTTATTGGGGACTGAAAGAATTGTTATAAACAAGTTTCACCTACACAGGCGGACATTTTGAAAAAAAATCAAAAACCAGGTACTAAAGTATACATTTGTCAAGGAGTGAGGTAAGCTGAAATTGAATCTCCCTATAGAATTTCTCCATAACCTCCGATTTTCAAGATAACTTAGCTCAAAGTAAAGGTTATCTTACGCCATATTTGAGACGTTATTACAGCACGAAGTCACCTTTATAGAATTAGTCATTTCATCTGAAAGTTATATTTGTTGGCTTCGAAGTAAAGGCTTAAGAAATGTTATGAAGTTTGAAAATCTCTAAAAAGAACTAATTCTAGAAATGTCCCAAAGAAAGTATATTTGTTCTCGAAAGATTTCCCACAACAACAGCCGAGTATAACAATTTAGCCTTAGTTGACTTAGTTGATTAATGATTCCAAAAATTTGTATAGAACAAATCTTCGGAACTCATTCTGTTTCTGTAAAATAATCGCAAACAACAAGAAATGAAATCGCGTATTTGAAACAATTCTGGATGGAATGTGTACCAAGCCGGTGATTCGATTTGAAGTTTAACTCGTATATAAATAATACAATTTCTAGAGAATTTCCTTCTGAAATGTGTTACGAAAAAGCAGGTTCATCGAGGTCCAGACTTTAGAATTGAGCTGCTTCGTATCACTACGATATTTTGTGACTATTATATTAATATTTAGCATATATATGTTTTCCAGACATGCCCTGGATGAGACTGTAACTGCAAGTTATAAGGATGTCTTCTATGGTGACATTTCAGGAGAAACTGTTTTGTCAGTTTAGTGTCTCATTACTGGCAGATCTTTAAGCATATTCGGAAATGTATTACTGCGCTGCACCTGAAGTTCAGTACATTCGGAAATGCACCTCGGTAAAAAGCTAATAATCCCAAAAATGTGATATTTTACAATTTTGCCCATTAGCTCCATATTTCTTTCGAGTCTGGGAAATTAGTTTACTAATTAAAAAAAGAATGGTTTCTAAAACTACTTCATGTTTTGCGGTCTCAGCTGTGGGATTTTAGAACATCTGGTCCAAAGTTGCAATTTTGATAAAAAATAGCTCATTATTGGAATACATGAACCGTTTAGCAGTCCCATGTAATGCAGTTATGTATGATGTTCATCATGGTTTTTGAAAACATAGTCTGCATTACATAGGGCCATGTTGTGGATCACGTACATCCATAATTATAGCAAAGGACACATATGTGGGTGGATTATATGGTCTTCACCAAAAGCATCACAACGTCCTAGGGACATGTTTTTTCATATATTTGGCTCAGGTTTTAATCAATCCTTTGCAAAGTTCTCTTTATAAGAGTGTGCTGAGTAGTCAAAATTTTTGCAGACATGTTTTTCAAGATTTTAGAAAATATAAATAAATAAAATTGCACACGTAGTGCTCTAGTTTGAGCTTCCATAACGCCGCTCCTGGAGCAATTGCTTGATCCATTTTGAAAACTTAAACTCTAATTCTATTTGGCTACGCTCGTGTGGAAAGTTGGGTAAGCACATTTGTATCCAGTTATTTTTTGTACTTAGTCGAAAGATAAGTAGTTATTCACCCAAAAAGTAAGTAGTTTCACTTTTGTCCAATATTACTTGCCTGCTAACCGGTTAAGTGAAGACTTACAAAATCTCTTGTCTATTGACTATGGATTTGTCCATGGAATTTATGAATTTTTCTATGGATTAGTCTATGTCTGTGGATTACTCTATTAACTGGTCTGTTGATAAGTCTATTATATTAATTAGTCTATTAGCTAATCTACTGACTTTTATATGGAATCAAAGCTAAACTTTTAATAAATTTACAATACTAATAAGTTTTCCATCCCTGTATTGAAATGTTATGGTTCCAAATATGTAGTTGTTTTCTTTGTCACCATAATTGTTATCGTTTGAGTAATATCACACAGGAATAATATTATTCATGCGTCGCAGTTTATGAATACTCTTTTGGAAAAAAAGTTTGGAAATTTCAATAACAAAGTGATTTAAATATTTTCACAATTGTTATATAATGACAACAGGTTATTAATACGTCATTAATTTTGCGTTTACAATTTGATATGACAAACAATATTAGTAAAGATACGTTCACAACTATCAAATATTTGATGAAATGACGTGACATAATAGATCTTTGAAGATATCCCTTTAGAATGTCTTTATTATTGTTGTTATTATTATTTGCAATTAAAGGGATCACTTAAGATCAAGAAAACATAATGATTACGTCTTTTTCGTGAAATATTTGATTGGTGTGAATGTACTTTAAGATAAAGGAAACTTTTAGTAAAATTTACTTAATTTGAAAGATTGTTGAATGATTAATCAGTAAACTGAGTCTTTTTTGACTCTTTTTTATGAGCTAAAAGTGATTTATAAGTTGCGCGCTTAAAAATGAATGGAAAATGATAACAATATATGATTAAATTTCAGTTATGAATTGATCATCCTGGTGTTTCAAATATGATGTTTTTAAACTCCTATTTTGATCATATTTCAAACAGTTTGAAGATCAAAAATGGTTTCTTTGGAATTTCTTTCTTTTGTTTTTGTAATGAAACACAAATAACGGAACAAAAATGGCTCAAAAATTATTCTTAAATACTAATCAAAAATGAGATTAAACTGATTAGAAAAGGGTCTCATAAAAGACTCTTGTAGAAGAGAATATACTCTAAATCTACTTAAATATGATTTAAAAACTCTAAAATGACCGGTAGTACTGCTCAAAAATAGATTCAAAAATGAGTTGGAACTGATCATAAGGGACTTTTTTACAACAGTCTCGTAGAGGGTAACATTTTCTCCCGACAAATTATCATTTATGATAAGAAAATGAGCTCATAAATGACCATTTTAATCCTTCACAAGAGTCATAAATGACTCGATTGGGATCAAAAATGTCGAAAAATGCTAGCTTGGAAAAAACTAGTTGAGAGATATCAACCTGTCACCATTAATACATTTACATAACTGAAATTTATTTACTAGACTAGATAAAACGATAAGTTTTGTTTTTACAAAATTTAAGTTAATATTTTGTTAAAATTTTAAGTTTTTTATTTTCTTAAAATATTGAAAACATAAAATCAAATAAATCATTATAGATTAACCCCCTTATTCACAAACAAAATTTTTATTTTATAAACAGTTTATAAATTAGATTTTGTATGGAAATTTTGTTTTTATAAACCTTTTATAAAATAAAAATGTTGTTTCTGAATAAGGGGGTAAAACAGAAAAATACAAACGCGCACACAAAATATTTCGGAACAAAATCAAATAAAAATTGAGTGAAAACAGTTACGAAAATAATGTATAATTTAAAAAAAAAACAAATATTTATAAAACAAAAACTTTATATACAAAAAAAAGTAGCTTAAACGTTTTTTGCACTTTTAAACAAATATTAAAACGAAATAAAAACTAAAAAAAAACAAATAAATTTCGAATCCCAATACAAACACACACATAATTGTTGTTGTAATTATATATAAATATAAACTAAATATACTATATACTATATAGATATACATATAAATATTTAAAACGATATTATTTTCAATAAAGAAAATTAAATTTTAAAACATATTTTCATTTATGATTTACCGTTACTTTTTGTAAATGTGTAGAAGACTATCAGTGAAATATTATTATTGTATGTATTTTAACTATAAATTTGTAATTTTTTTTGTAGACAGTTTTTAGATGGAAAATTTAAAACAATACAATTGAGCTTTAGATAAATGAACAAACAAAAAAAAAACAAGAAATTTGGTAAAATGTATAAAAAAAAGACTTAAAAATGTAAATGACAAATTAAATGCTTTATGGGTTTTTTTTAGAAAAATATAATAAATATATACACGCCTCAATACAATTAAAAATATAACCATAATTATAAAAAACAACAATTAAAATTTAATAAACTAAACTATATATTTAAGGAAAGTTATGTAAGGCAAACTTTCCTTAAACACACACAAACAACAAAAGAAACATTTATACATACTACAGGGTGTGCCATTAATACTCGTATTTAGTATTCATAAAAAACCGTAAATTCTAAAATTCTAGAATTCTATTCTAGTAATTGGTTTTTTCATTTAACACTTTTTTTGTATATTGTTATACTCCCCTAATAAATTTAATTGAACATTTAAAAAAAATGATGAGACCAAACAACATGCATATAAAATAAACACTTTAATTGTGCAAAAAAAAATTTATATAAAATTTATAAAAACTAAATTATTAAACAAACAATTTTTTTAAATGGTAGATGATATTATTATGATTAAAACAAAAAATACAATTAGAATTTAAAAATGCTTTAAAAATTAAACCCCAAAAAACCCTCTCCCAAGAAGATAATTAAACAACAAAGCTTAAGTATTTAGTAGTTTTTAAATTCATAATCATAAATAAGTGTAATTATTAAGTTTTAAAGTAAAAGACTGCATTTTCTTTAAAATAATTTGAAATTTCTTAAATTTCATTTAAAATTGAGCAAATTTATTAAAGACTTAAGGCAGGCATGGAAAATTCAATAGTAATGCACATTTTTAGTACTTTTTGCGCAGTATCTGCATAACATAACATAAAGAACTTTTTCCAAAAAAGTTTGAACATAATAATATGGTCAATAGATTAATCAATAAGCTGGACCATATACTAGTCAACAAACTGGATCACAATCAAGTAAATAACTAGTCAATAGACTAATCAATAGACAAGTTAATAGGCAAATTAATATACTTCTCCTAGACTAGTTAATAGACTTGTCCATAGACTAATCCATAGACTAGTAAACAAACTAATACATACAAAAGTTAAGAAACTAGTATATAGACTAGTCTATAGACCAAAAGGCTATTTCACATACTAGTCAAAAGGCTAGTAATAGACTAGGCAATAGACTAGTAAATAGACCAATGCATAGACTAGTTAATATACTCAAAACGTTTGCTCACTAGTCAATAGGGAAGTCAATAGACTAGTCCATATACTAGACTTGTTTACAAACTAGTCCATAGACTTGTCATGTAGACTAGTTAATAGGAAGGGAATATACTTATCCACAGACTATTCAATAGACCTGACCATAATCTAGTCCATAGACTAGTCAACATACTAATCAGTAGACTAGTCAACAAACTAATCCATAGACAAGTTAAGAAACTAGTCAATAGACTAGTCCATATACCTGTCAATAGGATAGGGTATATACTAGTCAAAAGGCTAGTCAATAAACTAGGCAATAGACTATCCATAGACTAGTGAATATACCAATCTATAGACTACTCAAAACGTTTGCTCATAATAGAATTGTCAATAGACTAGTTCATATACTAATCAAAAGGGTTGTTAATAGACTAGCCCATACAATAGACTTGTCCACCTCAATCCATGCAGACCCAAAAGATAGGCTCTTTAACTCGAATCTATTCGAGGCTATTGGGATCGTTTGCTCACTAGTCAAAAGGGTAGTCAATAGACTAGACTTTTCCACAGACTAGTCCATATTCTTGTCCATAGACCTGTCATATAGTTAATAGACAAGTCAATATACATATTTGTCCACAAACTAGTCAATTGACCTGAACTAGATTATGTTCAGGTCTATTGACTAGTCAACGTACTAATCAACAGACTAATCCATAGACAAGTTAAGAAACTAGTCAATAGACTAGTCCATAAACCTTTCAATAGGCTGGTCCATGTACTAGTCAAAAGGCTAGTCAATAGACTAGGCAATATACTAGGCAATTGACTAGTTAAGAGACTATCCCTATACTAGTCAATAGTCCAATCCATAGACTAGTCAATATACTCAAAACGTTTGCTCATAATAGGGTTTTCAAAAGACTAGTTCATATACTAATCAAAATGGTAGTCAATAGACTAGTCCACAGACTAGACTTGTCAACAGACTAGTCCATTGCAATCCATGCAGACCCAAAAGATAGGCCCTTTAACTTGAATCTATTCGAGGCCGTTGGAATCATGTGTATTCACAGCAACTGTCATCAACATGTTGAAGGCTTAGAGAGCAATACTACAACTTTGGTCGGGTTCTCATAGCTCCTGCTAATCCATCAGATGTCTCGCTATTCCATATCAAGATGACCTCCATTCATTGGCTAGTTTTGATTTTTTGTACCTTCCGATTGGGGAGTTAATAACAGTTTCAATAGCCATTTTGTTGTCCGTTTAATTGGTGATATTTCAGATAGTACATTAATACGATCTATATTTAAATTTGTATTTCCAATTTAACAATGAAGGTACAAACTTATTTCCAGTTTTGGATCCATCTTTCTTATTACAGAAGAATCGATAATCAAAGGAAAAAAAGCTCGAAATGATAAGAATTCGGAAACTCCTTTTAGAATATGGTTTCTAAATACAATAGGCGTTGGTATTATGCTTGCAAAACAAATTACCAGTTGCTTAGCTAGTAGGTACATTAGGCTTTAGTAAGAACTGATCTCATAGCTTCGTTAATGAGAAGAGCAACCAAAAACCAATATTATTGACCTTATAACAGTCTCAAATAGCCAATTTATGTTACTAGAGCTTATGTCCTAACATGTAGTTATGTATGTCCCCATCATTGTCTGATTTTAGACGAGCTAGAGGGAACTCTCCAGAGATCCAATTTTTCCTGGATTAACACTTAGATATGTTTTATGAGCTAATGATATTTGGGATAGTTCCCAAACCCTTGAAAAAAAGTCTCAAGGGGGCATCAGTTACCGATACAGTAACGTAATTAGCTTAGGCAACCGTTTTATAGTTGGAGGGAAACATATTCCATAAATGTGGTGACGTCCTTTTTCAAACTATAACGTCTCTTCGGAAATAGTATATGATTATATTTGAAAGTAAGTTCTCCAGAAAACCAACAGTAGATATATCAAGTCCCATCTGCGAGGGTACAGATAGATTTTACATTTCTATCAAGAACAAAGCCTAGAGATAATTGAGGAACCTTATATTTTTCCAAGAATAGTACCAGCTCCGTTTGTTTTCTAAAAAAACACTTAGGTTTTTCTGATTCATAATAACAAGAATACCGTTTATGGGCATATTCATAAAAGGTCGTTTAGAAACTATAGAGTCTCCTAAAGAAGATCTTATAATCTCATTGGAGTGTAAGTTTTCTACAAAACTATCAATAAATCTGTTAAGTCCCAGTTTATATCAATTACTGATAGATTTTAGATTGTATAAATCATCTTTTGTCCGATATCGATAAGACCTTACCGTTTAAATAAGATAGAGAGAATTGTGGAACATTATTCCTGAATTAACACTTAGACGCTCATTAACCAATTGATCGTTGATAAAATATTTGTGATTTCAAATATTTAAATTGAAATAATTGTAAAATCTGGACCTAATTCAATATCCATCGAACTAACAAGGGATTTGAAATGAACATAAAAGAATTTTTTATGACAATATGTTAACTCTGTTCACACTAACAAAAATCAATTTGTATTCAAACATAATGTAAACAAGTTGTTAATAACGAAAATCTGATCCCAATTCAGGGCATTCGAAATCCAGCGTAATAATAATTGATTTTAAATGAACATAAATGGAAATGTCTAGAAACTTTGAATAACATAATTTATACTCTGTTCACACTAAACAATATCAAAGTGTGTTTAAACCAATAGTAAATAATTTTTCAACAGAGGAAAATGCAGTTTTATTTAAGTTAAAAATTTAGACAAAATATTTTAAATGTAAAAGTTAAAAATTAAGCACAAATATCATTGTTGTTATTTATAAAAAAAACATATAACATATGATTAAATATATTATAAATTATTTCATTTTATTTAAAAATAAACACATAATTATAATTTGCATAATATTAAAAGAATAATAATTATAATATAAAAACTAAATTAAAACAAAAAATAATTTTGTTTTTTTATAATATATTGAAACTTCTGTCAATTAAATTGTAGACTGGATTATTCCTTTTGACAAAAAAACACAAAGGATTAGAGAAAAAATTGTTTTTTATAATTAAAAAAAAAAGTAAATGAATAAGAAATTGTAATAAAAATTAAAAAAAAAAAACACTAATTTATAAAAACTCATTAACATTTAATAAAAAACCAATAGAAAATAATAAATGCTAAATGTCATTAATAATTTTTTTTAATTAAACCAAGAAGCTGAATATTAATTAATTATATTTTTTTTATATAAATTATATTAAACAATTTACTAATGACATTCAGTATTGTGACAATTTACAATATTTTGAACTGAAAGAGATCAAAAAGTTCAAAATATTTTGCGTTTTTGAAAATTGTGTTTTTGTGCTTTTAATCCGTTGATTATTTGTTAAATATGCGGCACTTATTTAAATTAAATTGCATTAAATAAACAATTGTTTTATATAATATTATTAATTTGTGTTTTTGTAATCTAAAGGGCATAATTTTATATTAATTATGTTATAAAATTGTTATAATCAATAAAAAAGAAGAAGAAATAATTATTATATTAAAATAATGAATATAAATTCTGACAAACAAATAATTGTATTTGTAGTTATAGTTATACCCAATGTCATATTAAGGTTAAAGAAATTATTTTTTATTATTATTATTATTGTAATTATTATTGTACTACGTAATTGTATATTTATTGGTAGTGAATTGTTTAAATGTATGTTGATTTAATTCTAATTTTAAATATAGAAAATAATACTAAACGCTTTATGTATTGATTCAATAAAATTATATTATAAATATGAAAATAATAACAAAACTAAGGAAAATGCCGTTCAAAAGGAAGTGTTTTTTACTTTAATCTTCAATGGAATTTAAGAAAGACCTTGTTTTAGTATTTGTAGCTTTCCGGTACTCATGATTATAATTTGTTTATTGTTTTGCCGATAAATTCAGATTATCATAACCTAAGCCTATTAATCAAAGGAACAGCCAATTTTGGTTACAATCTTCTAAAGCGAAGAGTATACCAGAGAATGTGTTCTTCAATGATCAAGGCGATTTAGGCAAAATTTCCCAATCCTTTATTTCAAAATAGGTTTTAACATATATTGTAATGCTTTCATGTTTCATTCGGTACAAGATCCCCGTGATAGTCTGGCCAGATTTCAGAAGCTTATATGGTCCCACCAAATAGGGCGTAAAATGTAGAGTATTCCTCAAAAGGCAGAAAGTTTGGAGTCGGTGGATAATCCTAAGGCTAACTTTCCAACTACAACCACGGAGAAGTATCAACTTAACATTTGCTAAGATGCTCTTGATTTAATGATCCTTTTATCAACATCCAAAATTAGAACGCCCATCAGGTAGCAGAAGTTAGGAGCATAATAAACGTTTTACTCTCGGTCTCTTAAAGATACAGGTATGTGCATCTTCACATATTGTCATGATGTTCATTTTACCGGTTTTTATCATGAGTACCGTATACTATAGACTGTAGACTAGACTATAGAGTAGATTAGAGACTAGACTAGTATAGACTAGACTATAGATTAGACTATAGACTAGACTATATTCTAGACTATCGACTAGATTATAAAGTAGACTATAGTCTAGTTTATAGTCTATACTATAGATTAGACTATAGTGTAGTCTATAGTTTAGTCTACTCTATAGTCTATTCAATAGACTACTATAGACTAGACTATAGACTAGACTATAGACTAGACTATAGACTAGACTATAGACTAGACTATAGACTAGACTATAGACTAGACTATAGACTAGACTATAGACTAGACTATAGACTAGACTATAGACTAGACTAGACTATAGACTAGACTATAGACTAGACTATAGACTAGGCTATAGACTATAGACTAGACTATAGACTAGACTATAGACTAGACTATAGACTAGACTATAGACTAGACTATAGACTAGACTATAGACTAGACTATAGAGTAGGCTATAGAGTAGGCTATAGAGTAGACTATAGACTAGACTATAGACTAGACTATTGACTAGACTATAGACTAGACTATAGACTAGACTATAGACTAGACTATAGACTAGACTATAGACTAGACTATAGACTAGACTATAGACTAGACTATAGACTAGACTATAGACTAGACTATAGACTAGACTATAGACTAGACTATAGACTAGACTATAGACTAGACTATAGACTAGACTATAGACTAGACTATAGACTAGACTATAGACTAGACTATAGACTAGACTATAGACTAGACTATAGACTAGACTATAGACTAGACTATAGACTAGACTATAGACTAGACTATAGACTAGACTATAGACTAGACTATAGACTAGACTATAGACTAGACTATAGACTAGACTATAGACTAGACTATAGACTAGACTATAGACTAGACTATAGACTAGACTATAGACTAGACTATAGACTAGACTATAGACTAGACTATAGACTAGACTATAGACTAGACTATAGACTAGACTATAGACTAGACTATAGACTAGACTATAGACTAGACTATAGACTAGACTATAGACTAGACTATAGACTAGACTATAGACTAGACTATAGACTAGACTATAGACTAGACTATAGACTAGACTATAGACTAGACTATAGACTAGACTATAGACTAGACTATAGACTAGACTATAGACTAGACTATAGACTAGACTATAGACTAGACTATAGACTAGACTATAGACTAGACTATAGACTAGACTATAGACTAGACTATAGACTAGACTATAGACTAGACTATAGACTAGACTATAGACTAGACTATAGACTAGACTATAGACTAGACTATAGGACTAGACTATAGACTAGACTATAGACTAGACTATAGACTAGACTATAGACTAGACTATAGACTACACTATAGACTAGACTATAGACTAGACTATAGACTAGACTATAGACTACTATAGACTAGACTATAGACTAGACTATAGACTAGACTATAGACTAGACTATAGACTAGACTATAGACTAGACTATAGACTAGACTATAGACTAGACTATAGACTAGACTATAGACTAGACTATAGACTAGACTATAGACTAGACTATAGACTAGACTATAGACTAGACTATAGACTAGACTATAGACTAGACTATAGACTAGACTATAGACTAGACTATAGACTAGACTATAGACTAGACTATAGACTAGACTATAGACTAGACTATAGACTAGACTATAGACTAGACTATAGACTAGACTATAGACTAGACTATAGACTAGACTATAGACTAGACTATAGACTAGACTATAGACTAGACTATAGACTAGACTATAGACTAGACTATAGACTAGACTATAGACTAGACTATAGACTAGACTATAGACTAGACTATAGACTAGACTATAGACTAGACTATAGACTAGACTATAGACTAGACTATAGACTAGACTATAGACTAGACTATAGACTAGACTATAGACTAGACTATAGACTAGACTATAGACTAGACTATAGACTAGACTATAGACTAGACTATAGACTAGACTATAGACTAGACTATAGACTAGACTATAGACTAGACTATAGACTAGACTATAGACTAGACTATAGACTAGACTATAGACTAGACTATAGACTAGACTATAGACTAGACTATAGACTAGACTATAGACTAGACTATAGACTAGACTATAGACTAGACTATAGACTAGACTATAGACTAGACTATAGACTAGACTATAGACTAGACTATAGACTAGACTATAGACTAGACTATAGACTAGACTATAGACTAGACTATGACTAGACCATAGACTAGACTATAGACTAGACTTAGACTAAACTATAAGCTATGAATAAGCTATCGTCTAGACCATATCGTCTATGAATAAGCTATCGTCTAGACCATAGCCAGGATTTGGACTAGATTATAACCAGCACTATGGACTATTTAGACTATAGAATAAGAAAATCTATCAGATTTCCTTTTGAACATGCAATTTTAGTTCTAATATTAAATATTAAAAAATAATTTGGTAGTGATTAAATTCTATAGCATATTTACAAAATATGTAGTTAAAATATTTAAACCAAATTGCAAGATTATTGATCACATTGATTGAGAGCAAACCAAAAGCTGCATTGAAATATTAATATATAGATGTGTGCACCATGTTAAAGAAACCAGTTAAAAATAGTTAAAGAAATGAATGTTTTTATAAAAATCTAAAATAAATGATATTAAAAGCATACACTAATTAAAATAATCAAAAAAGTTTCATTTCTATTATGGTTTAGTTGTTTTCAGACATATGTATTACTACTTGCAATAACAAATCTAAAACTCTAATGTAAATGATAAACCGGAAAACGGAAACGTTGTTAACCTTCAAATATGAATAGTGTACGTACATTGTATGTGTAAGTTAGGTAAAAAATAACAGTTAATAGTAAAAAAGACCTAAATAGAGTAAAAGCAATAATACTAACTTAACTCTTTCTCTCTCACTTTCTTTCACACACACACACACACATAAATAGAGCAAAAGGAAATGGAAAAAATACAGAAAGTCGGTTATTTAAGAAATATAAAAACAAATATTTTTTTACTTAAAAAAGATTTAACTAAAAAATGTTCAAAAAAGTGCAATAGTTAAGGATACAAAAGCATAAATTAAATAACAAATAAACTTTAAAGTTCAGAGTGGATAAAGAAAATGTAAATGATAAATTAACTGCAATAGATAAAATAAATATTTGCAATATTTTTTGTAAATATTAGAGAAATAAACTTAAATTTCAGCTAATTATTAAAAAAAATGTATAAAAACAATAATTTATAATATTTTCTGTTAAAAAATGTATGTACTTTATTAAAAACCATTAAACATAGAAAAATATATAAAAATTAAAAAAAAAAAAATTTAATAAACAAACAACACTACCGATAAATTATAAGTAGCCATGATGAAAAAAAGTTAAACAATTATTATGATTTATTATTTGTTTTTTTTTTTTGTAAAATTAAATTGTAGCAATTATGAAAACTGCAAAGAAAAATTAATAAAAAAGAAAATAATAATGCCCTTAAATTAAAAAATATATATATATATTATAAATATTATTGTGTTATAACTAAATAAATACAAAAAAATCTATATAAAATATATTAAAAAGAAAAGAAAATATTTGTTAAACGTGATAGTAAGAAATATACACACATACATACATAAATATACACAAACATATACAAAAACAAAACATAAAACAAAAATTATTTATTAAAAAAACAACATTAAACAGTTTGCTGTAGTATACATACTAAATCATACATACATATTTTTACAAAATTACACACATACATTTATAAATAAACAAATAAACCATAAAAAACTTTAAACAACTACATATATTAATAAACTACTACCAACAATATATACTTACATACAACACACAAAACATAACAAACAACCAACAAACAAACATGTTATCAGTAAATTTAAAATAAAATATAATGTATGAAAACTAAACATAAAACAAAAACTCATTTAAAAATTTATTTCTGAAAATAAAGCAAAAAAATATTTTAATAAATGTGTTTTCTATTTGTTTATATAAATATGTACTAATTAATAAAGTAAGTTTTCCCTCTGAATGCAAAATTATTTTAATTATTTAGCTTCATTTCCGTTCAAAATTATAAGTTCAAACCATTTCCTCTTTATAAGGTTCCGCTTTGTTTTTCATATTAATAATAAAGCCTTAAGGTATGCATTGCGTTTTGATAGTTACTTGTTCATATGATTCGGACAGTGGCTGCATGCACAATAAATACGTTTTTAAAAAGATACAATATTAAACAATAATTCAGACTATAGAATATCGAGACTAAACTTTAGCCCATATTTTGGACCATGAACATGACTGTCCTATTTTCCAGACTATAGACAACATATAAATTCACATTATAATATGTACAGACTATCGGATTTATCTACGACTTTGCTATAATCCAGACAATAGATTAGGCCATAAACTAAATTATAATCAAGACTACAGTCTAGTCTATAGTCTAGTCTATAGTCTAGTCTATAGTCTAGTCTATAGTCTAGTCTATAGTCTAGTCTATAGTCTAGTCTATAGTCTAGTCTATAGTCTAGTCTATAGTCTAGTCTATAGTCTAGTCTATAGTCTAGTCTATAGTCTAGTCTATAGTCTAGTCTATAGTCTAGTCTATAGTCTAGTCTATAGTCTAGTCTATTGTCTAGTCTATAATCTGGTGTATAGTCTAGGCTATAGTCTAGTCTATAGTTTAGTCTATAGGTTATTCTATAGTCTAGTTCATGGTCTAGTTTATAGTTTAGTCTATAGCCTAGTCTAATCTGTCGTACAGCCTATAGTCCAGTCTATAGTCTAGTATATAGTCTAGTCTATAGTCTAGTCTATAATCTAGTCTATAGTCTAGTCTATAGTCTAGTCTATAGTCTAGTCTATAGTCTAGCATATAGTCTAGTCTATAGTCTGGTCTATAGTCTAGTATATAGTGTAGTCTGTAGTCTAGTCTATAGTCTAGCATGTAATCTAGTCTGTAGTCTTCTAGTCTAGTCTGGTCTATAGTCTAGTCTATAGTTTTCTCATCTAGACTATAGCGGAGTCTATAATCTTCTAGTCTACAGTCTAACTAACTAATTAACGGAAAATGTTTGGGTTTGGGAGTTATTTCACTGTACCTTCAGTCTAGTCTATAGGCTATAGTCTAGTCTATAGTCTGGACTATCTATAGTCTCGACAATAGTTTATTCTATACTCTAAACTTTAGTCTGTAATCTAAACTAACTAACTAGCTAATTAACTAACTATCTATCTATCTAACTAACTAACTAACTAACTAACTAACTAACTAACTAACTAACTAACTAACTAACTAACTAACTAACTAACTAACTAACTACTAACTAACTAACTAACTAACTAACTAACTAACTAACTAACTAACTAACTAACTAACTAACTAACTAACTAACTAACTAACTAACTAACTAACTAACTAACTAACTAACTAACTAACTAACTAACTAACTAACTAACTAACTAACTAACTAACTAACTAACTAACTAACTAACTAACTAACTAACTAACAAACTAACTAACTAACTAACGAACTAACTAACTAACTGACTAACTAACTAACTAACTAACTAACTAACTAACTGACTGACTAACTAACTAACTAACTAACTAACTAACTAACTAACTAACTAAGTAACTAACTAACTAACTAACTAACTAACTAACTAACTAACTAACTAACTAACTAACTAACTAACTAACTAACTAACTAACTAACTAACTAACTAACTAACTAACTAACTATCTAACTAACTAACTAACTAACTAACCAACTAACTAACAAAAAAAATAATTATTCTAGTACTTAGACAGTCAACTTATTTCTACCCGTAAAATTAAGTACTTGGCCTTACGCTAAAATGAATAATATCAAAATACGTATTCCGTCCGCAAACACTTCTATAACTATCAATTAAGACTCTTTTATTTGGATGTATATATCTAGTATAACTCTTAACTCAAACTAAACCCTGAAAAGAAAACACAACGTTCTAAATAATTTTCAATATTGTTTATTTATAATAAAAATTTATTGATATATACAAATCAATTATTTTCAATGAATATAAATTTCTTGGTTAATTTGTATTAACTAAAAAATAATAATGATATTTATAACTTATTTTTGACACAAAGCAAAATATGTATTTAGAAAAAAAAGACACAACATTATTTTGCTAAATTGTTTTTTACTTATTTAAATAAAAAATATATAAGTATAATACAAATTATAATAGAAATATAAATAGTTTTTTATATATAAAATTCATGATTTGCAAATTAATGAAAACTTTAAAAGAAACAAACAAAATTTAAGAAAAAAGACTTTTTGTTTAAAGAAAAAAGTTTTATTAAAAAAAGAAAAAAAAAAAAACACAATAAAAACATTTTTATATACAAAAATTCTGTTTATTATAAAATAATTTTGATTGTTTAAATTAATGAGATATAAATTATTGTTGTTTGTAAAATAAGTATACATGTTATTTGCTAATTTTTGACATATTTTTGGGGGATTTTTGAAAAAAGTAAAATATTAAATAATTTTAATACTTTTTTTTGTTATTCTAACTACAGAAAAGTATATAAATGTAGCATTTTTTTCTTTTGTTGCAAGTGTTAAAACTAGAAAATTATTTAATAAATCTACTAATATAGAAGATTCTTTTGTAGGGTTTGTTTTTTGTTTTTGTTTCTATAAGACATTTTTGGAACTTAATAATTAATAGCAAATATAATTTGGGTTTTATGTAAATGACTGTTTTGCTTGTTTTTAGTTTCTTTCAACTACGACTACAAGGTTGGTTTGACTGTTTAAATTATAAAAAAAAGGTACATACAATTAGATATACTTAATTCTGAAATATTTTTGCCAGAAATTAGGAATATTTTTCTGTATTGTGTTAATAATAAAATACAGTTATTGTATTCAGTATTCTCTCTGGTTTGATTTTTGAATTTTAAGCGTAATTTAAGGTATTAATAACAAAGGGTCTTCTTCTTAATTTGTTTATATCACTTGGTTATTTAAAATGTTTAGTGTTTCACATAAGTAAAGACCCTTATTAAGCCTTATTATTAGTATTATTGTTTTATACAATTTCATATAATAAGGATTTGTTATTTATAAGAATTTGGTCGCACCACTTGTATGGGTCTTGAGGAATTTTGTATTGTTGTAGCCGCAGGATTTTTTGAAATATCATTCGTTGTTGTTGCCGGTGAGGAAGATGATGATGATGATGTTGTTGCTATAGATTGTGTATTAGGAGGAGAGGCAGGTGTTGACGCGGGGACATGTGGAGGTGGAAGTAGTAATTTGCTGATGCTGTGGCATCTGTAGGTTTATTTTCTGTATTGCTATTACTGGACGCTGACGCACTATTACTAGTTAGACTGTTATTAGCATTATTAGAATTTTGAGAATTTTTACAACGATTTTAACGCCTGTTCACGTTCATTGGCATCGAAATACCAAACCGTAATGGCATAACGTGTTCTATGGGCAGGTTGTACTTCGTGGGGATTTCTTTGTCTGACCAAAAGAATATTAAACGATCGAATTTGGGTTCTATATCCGCCACAGATTTTGTTTGTTCGGGAAAGATTCTGTAAGGAAATCAGAACGAAAAAAAGTAAATATTTTGTGTTATTGTTACTAAAGTATAAGTAATAATTACCTTAAGACACCGCCACTATTTCTGGAATCCCAATCGAGATTCAAGTAGTAAATTGCGGTAATAACTCGACCATCTTTATTGGGATTATCGACATGCATGACATAGTGAGAACCAGAGCCAGGGTAACAAGCTACCATCGCCTGAAAATCAAAAAAGAGAAATTAATGAAATTAGTTTTTATTGATAAATTTTTGTTATCGAGGAATAAGTTATATAGAATTGTAATAATTTATGAATATCTTTCTATAGAAAATTTATGTCATCATCAAATTTCAATTGAATAAAAGATTCACTTGAAAAATTTTATTTAAAATTAAAGTAGAAGGAAGAAGATATAAAAGGAACTTTATTTTAAATCGACAGATTGATTCGCGCTGTTATAATAGTTAGGTAAGTGGTTGGGATCTAGTCTGTTAGTCCTGAGGTCGGTGATTGCGAACTCCCAGAGACCCAGGAGACTAAGTCGGCAATTTCCTTCAATTAAATTAGCTTAAATTCTTCAAACTAACGAACTAACTAACGAAAAAACGAACAAAACTAACGAAGCATAAACGAACGAACTAACGAACTAACGACAACGAACAACGAACAACAACGAACTAACGAACCTAACGAACGAACGAACTAAACGAACGAACGAAACGAACGAACGACGAACGAACAACGAAAAGAACGAACGAACGAACGAAACGAACGAACGAACGAACGAACGAACGAAGAACTGAACGAAACGAACGAACTAAACGAACGAACGAACTAACGAACTAACTAACGAACGAACGAACGAACTAACTAACGAACTAACTAACGAACTAACGAACTAACTAACTAAACTAACTAACACGAACTAACACTAACTAACTATAACTAACTAACTAAACTAACTAACTAACACTAACTAACTAACTAACTAAAACTAACTAACTAAAACTAATTAACTAACTAACTACTAACTAACTAACTAACTATCTATCAGTCTGCAAAAAACTAAATTAATCGATAAATTTTTATACGAAATTTTTCAGAAGTTCAGCTTATCGATAAAGTTTTCCATAGAAAACTAAAATTATCATTAGATTTAACTTTAGATTTTCAATCAATTAATTTTTAATATAAAATTAAAGTTATGGATAATGTTTTTTATAAACAATTAAACAATACAACAAAAAATTAAAGAAAAAACTCACCTTTGTTCTTTCTTTTATAACATAATCACCCAATTTGCCATTATTTCTCATGCTATTTGCTCGACATATAACAGCATCAATCTGGAAAAAAAAAACAATAATTTCCAATTAATATAAGAAAAATCTATTAAAAATATTGTTCAACTTACTTGATTTATTAGATAACCAACATTTGAACAGCCACGCTCAACACCCTTAACCCATGTTATTTTATCACCACGTATTGTACGTAAATCTTGTTCAGATTTCATATTATTAACTAATTGACCATCCTTAAAGACACCGGCTGAATACATTTTATGTACTTCATTTAAGATTTGTAAACCTTTTTCACGGCCCAGAATCATCTACCACCGAGAGGCCATACTGATTCATATCACTAATAATATTACGACACAATTCTTCATAGCGCCGTTCACTAAAAAAA